>NW_005187471.1:1913634-1988332 GCF_000239375.1 Pundamilia nyererei
GCTGAGCAGCTCTTGTTGGAGATGCAGCATTGCTCACTCAAAACAAAACATGTTTGTAAGTGCAATATAGCATAGGTATAATTGTTTCTGCCAGAAACTGCAGACATAAAACAAGATGAAAATCATTAGCTAATGCAAAAATAGATTTCAAGACACAGAGCATGCTAAAGGGGAATGAGGCCTTAAAGGAACCAGCTGAGTCACTTACACCTATAACAAGTGCATGAAATAATATATTCCAGCTCTAAACGGTTTGCTTATTTTGACTGAGGTGAGGTTTTATTGTTGTGGGACTTTAAACAGATTAGTCTCAGCCAATGCTGGAGATAGGAAGAAAAAACCCTCCCTTGTTTACCCCACATTTTAACTTTCATAAAAAGATTAAACTTGTTAATGCTCTTCTGAAAAAGAATTAGGACCAGACTGATTGGTCTGATTGGCCTACTGGACACTGAATCTCTCTGCTATTATTTGTTGTGGACTGACCTTTGTTACTGCCCATGCTGGACAGACGGTTTAACACTGCTGTTGGCAAACAGTCCCGGCTGCATAGTTGTCCATCAGTTTTAAGATAATTTCAGCAAAACAATCCATCTTCAGTATTTACAGTTTATAATTGGTTCTCAAATGTTTTTACATTTTATTTAGAACTTTCCTTTCATAATTTCTTATTATGATGTGGTATCATAAATCCTTGTTTTTGTCTCTAGATGATTATTTTAGGAAAATCCCATCATTTGTGTCTGTGGTTTTTTTGATCAGATCCAATTTTATTTTTATTAAATTTGTATCAATTTGAAAAGAAAACATCTTCATTCACAACAATGAAGTGAGATTTTTCCTCTTGCAAAGCTTTTTGATTATTAAACATATGCTCTAAATCTTCCTTTAAACTTCTAAAGCTAAAAGGCATTAAATATGTGCACTAATTTTGCTTCATATTGTAATAGAAGCAGTGACATCCTCTCTTCACCTCAGTGAAAAAGCAGTATGATATGTCACCAAGGTGGATAAATTGAGACCTTGGGAAAGCTTAGAGCAGAGAAACTTCTGCAAACCCATGACAGGCATTCATGTTGATTTGATCAAACTCTTTGAGACACTGGTGCTGTTATGTGAACCTTAGTACAAAGTTAATAAGCTCACTTAATTAGAGTCACAACTTTGGCTAAGTGAAAACAGCTGATGTTTTCTCCACTGATTACAGCAGCCTAGCTGTTGAGGCCTAATGCTACATAATGTAATAAAAGTGCAGGGGGTCTCCGTGAGTCAGCTTGCATGTGTGTACATGTCCTCTTCATCTACCTGTGCATTTTGTGCTATCATAAAGGACTATGTATAAAATTCAGACCTAACAGATGACTCAAGTTTTATGTCTGAACGGAATTTATTGCACTGTATAAAAAAATTTTTTTTAACACAGCTATTTTTTTTAATCTTTGCACTGCACAGTTGCACCGTATATGTTACAGAACTGCAGAAAATGTGATTAACTGTAAATCAGTATACTATAAACATGGCTGCAGCTTGCTTTTGGGGAAAACACACAGAGACAGCAACTGTAATATATCGCATTAAGCATGTTGTTCTACAGAGGTAATCATCTTATCACAGTTAGTAAATATTTGATTAATTTGACACCAATTTTGTACTTTAAATAGGAATTTCAGATATATTTTAAGACGGTTATAGTTACTGGATCTTATCAGTAAAACCTAGAATTTAGAAGGCACTTTTTTATGCTCTGACCCATTACATTGCGATCCCGTTATGTAACAAAACGTTCTGTAGGTAAAACTCACACTTCCATTTTAAAAAAGGGAAATTTGCAGAGGAACGTGGCAAAGTGTTACAGTGTTATGGTTTGTTCAACTGTCCAAGTGCACAAAGTAGACCTTTGTCATTGAGTTTAGCAGATTTGCAGCTTTTCATTAAGAATAAGAAGTCTTGGCTAGTTCACAATGAACAGTTTCCCAGTGTTTCTTTAACTGAGCCTGGTAGGTCTGGACCTTTGAGAAACAGTGCAGAGAGTGTCAAAGTTAGAGTCTGATGTTAAGAGTTAGTTTGCTGATCACATGCCCAGATCACAACTTGTGACCAGGGAAATGTACATATGAATCTCATGCAACATGGTTTATTGATTAGTAGCTGCTTAAATTAGAACCAGCTGACTGAAAAAAAACAGATTACATGAATTTAACTGGAACTTTCAATTCGTATTTTCTCTTTTTTTCCCCTTTTTTTTGTTTATTAGCTGCATCTGGTGCTGGAAATAAGTTAAACACTGCAATCTATAAAAAGCCTGAACATCTTTGGGAAAATATCTAAAAATAAAAAACTGTCCACAAAAATAAAGATCCATAAGTCTAATGCACATGCTTTTTAATCTTATGTGATGTTTCTTAATATCACCATCTGTCTCAAAAGGTAATAACAGAAATTTGTTAAAACAATAATGTAAGCTGCACATGTTTACATATGACTTGGAGAAGTTTAAAGCTTAGTCTTTAGTTAGTTGCTCGTTTTGTGCTGGTTGTGTGTATGTGTTTGTTTGTTTTTGTGTTTGTGTTTTTTTGGAAACTTAATGAGCTTTGCTGGAGCAGATTAAAGTACTGTTGTATCTGTGGCCCTGAGACCTGATTGTTTTATCACTGACATCTGCTGGATAAAATAAATACTTCAACATATTGCATAGACTTTGAGGCATGTTGCACAGACAATGTGGCAAAAGTGAATCTCTGGCAGAAGTTCACCTCTAATTGACATGTTTTTCCTTTGGTGTACATCATTCTTTCTACATACTTGAACCAAAAGAAACGTGCAGCTCAGCCATCACTGTTTATACCACAACGTCACCAACACTAGCCTGTCCTCAGGCGCAGGGGGAAGAGTTCAATAGAAATAAAAGTAGTTCCTACATAAAACTGCCCTCGGGGTTACTAGAAAGAGATATTGCAGCTGGGGCTTTCAGAGCTTTTTTTTGTTTTTTGTTTTTGTAGCTTTGAGCACCACCAAGTTAAGTGCCATTAGTATCACATTCAGTATTAGACTTCTCTCAAGGTTAGAGATCCAAAACAGAAAAATGTGTAAGAAGAAATGTGTTTCATGGGTGAAGTCGCCTTTTAAGTACAAACACAAGATATATAAAAAAGAACTTATTGTTATGCAGAAAAAACAAATTTAAAAAAGTCAATACTTTTAATATTCCTTTTCCAGAGGGTTCCCAAGGTATTCCCAAGCTAGACAAGATTCTCTTCCCAGGTGGGCTTGCCTGGAGCACCTGCAAAGGAAGGCCTCCAGGAGGCATCCAAACCACCTCAAAGTGACTCGTTTTAAGATGCAAGATGTCTGAGCAGCCAGTGGGTCTCAGGATTTATTCCAGGGGTTCTGTGATGGTTAAAGGGGGAGTAAAGCGGGCCAGAAAAATGTCACAAAAAAGCATAGGTCTCCAAGTCTCCGTAACACTGCTGAAGAGACTGTTATTCTTACGATAAATAATACAATTTCAGAAAATTTTTCATAATAATAATACATTTTATTTAAAAGCACCTTTCAAGACCCAAGGACACTTAACAATAGAATAAAACACATAATAGAACAATTACAATGAAGAACAATAAAAGCAAAAAGCACAAGATAAAATAAACAAACAATAAATTCACAGTGAATATGCAGATTTGAACAGATGGGTTTTGAGTTGATTTAAACTGGGGGAGAGAACCAGTGCTTCTAATATCTGGGGGGTGAGAGTTCCACAGCCTGGGAGCAGAGCAACTGAAAGCTCTGCTTCCCGTGAGGGTGTGGCAGAAAGAAGGCACAGCAAGCTGGATAGAAGAAGAAGATTGAAGTGAGTGAGCAGAAGAGGTAGTGCTTAACAGATCATCCCTTCCCTCTAACTGGACAAACTGAGCATAACCATGTCAGCCAAACCACTAGTAGAACCACTAAATCCTAAGCATTCTGGGGCTTTTTCATTAAAGTTGTGTATAATCTTTGTTTTACTTGTTTTTTTATGTGTTATTTTTTACTTTCTTGGCTCTTCATGAAATATCGGATCATTTTACACTTATTGACTGTGAATTTTTGTCAAGTAAAAAACATTTGATCTGGTATATTGAAAATAGCTCTCTGCACCACCCAGATAGATGCTGCATGCCTCTCTAACTCTGTTTGCTGAGCCATCCCTCTGATGCACTCCTTTCTAATCCTGTCCATCCCGGTCTGTCTTCAGCTCTGCTCCTCCACCTCCAGCTCCACCTTCTGTCTTTTTGTTAGTGCCACCGTCACAAACCATACATCACAGCAGGTCTCACTAGCATCTTGTAAAACTTCCCTTTCACTCTTGTATAGAGATAAATGAAATAAAGTGGTCAATATTTCCGTTGCTCAAAGTTGTAGGTGACAGTTAAACTATAAAAACAAAGTTCAGGTTCTAATTTGAGATGTTCTGACTGAACGATTTATTTTTGTTGCCATCTAGGGGTCGATCCTTTGGTCTTTTGCTTTGTTGTGATTTGAACAGACAATTGACCAACAAATGCATGTGTTAGAATTTGCTTCTTGTCATCGACCACAAAAAATGAACCAGGTTTCTTAGTCTTTAAGGATTTTCTAGGATTTTGTGTGAAGGTTTAATTCTGGAATCCTGTTTTGGCGTCTTCTTCTAATGATGTTGAGCTTTAGCTTCTTTTTTAAAATTTGAGTTCTGTTTCCTGTGTGGTTTTTGGAAGTTCTTCTTTTGGGGTTTTTAGTTCCCACAGTGTTTCCCTTGTCTATGTTTCCCCTCCATATTCTTCCACCTTCTGTGTTATCATGTTTAGTGTCTAGTATCAGCTGTCTTCTGCCTAAATTTAACAGTTTGCTTTTTAATTTTCCTTCCCCCTTTGTGAAGTAAAGGATGTTGTGATTGTGTTTCACTTGTGTCTTTTTCCTCTTCTGTCTGTTATTCCCCATTTAGTCCACAGTCTATATATAGTCCAGTCTTCCTCTTTCTCCTTGTCTTTCTTTAATTGTCCTCCCTGTGCTGTGTTGGGGTAATCTTTTTGCCCTTTGTTTAGCTTTTTTTTATTCCTTTTTTAGTCAATACCCAGTTTCTCTTTATGTACTACATTTGTGTCCTCTCTCCATTAGCCCATGACACCAGGTCTTAAGAAGGCGAGTGAGAAATGTGCTAAAAACAGAAACGGTGAAAGAGAACACTACTGCTGGTTGTGGTTTAGTGGGGAATTTTTAACTTCACATGGTTTCATTTATGCTTTTGTCTTAAGAGTAAAGTGTCAGTTATGCTTATACAGCTATAGGGCACACGTTGGCCTTCAAAAAAAATCCCCCGTGAGAAACAATCCCAGTGACTCAGAAACTCAGTAGGCCGATGGAAATTACTGCTCATGCACATGCAGCCTATGCACCGAATGATCTATTCAGCTTGAGTTTCTTTTTCTGGCTGCATGACTGAAAATCACTTGATGGTTGGTGGCTTCACACTTAGATTGTGTTTCATGAAACAGGAAAGGATGTAGAAGTATTAACTAAAGAAGGCAGTGTTTCATGTCTTCTTCTTTTTCTTTTTTTTTAGACTTGAGTTTTTATCATATAAGAACATTTTGGTCCCACCCCTCTGGAAGATAAGCTATCTCAAATACTTCCTCTTTATTTTTTTTAACATGTCGTGTGTCCAAAGTCAGTGACCTCTATCCCTGATGTTATCTTATATGTGCTTTGTCAAGGCCTCAGCACAGCCATTTACCCCCTTCATTGCCATTTCTGTTGATAGAAAACAACACCCGAGAACGCTATCTTTTTTTAAAAAGCAGTGCGGTAAAGGTGATGATAACAGAGGTGAAATGTAAGCACGAGTGTTTCATCTTTATGTTAAATCGTTAACAAGCATGGCTTTGTCCTACTGTACGTCACCTCACGTCTCCACGTGACACGAGAGGAATGCAGAAAGTTTTGTTTTTAAAAACCTTTCCTCATAAGCAGGATGATGGTTAACAGTTTTAAAAAATCACTTGCTCTTAAAGCAGCCGTCGCTCTACTAACTGGACTGAACTCCCATTTTCATGATCGCCTTTAACTACAGAGGACAAGGAAGTATCTGAAACTCATCTACGGCTAACTAAGAACAATACAAGTAAGATATAATAATTCTATAATCATAGCTTCATAGGTTTTATATTCTTTAGGTTTGCTCAGGGGACCTTTTTAAATGTTGTCAGCACAGCATCATGCTACAAGACATTAAACTGTTAGTGAGTTTATACTGCATCTGATAGAAAGGGCGAATTTGTCTTGATGAATCATATGATGCGTGATTTACTACTGATTTAAAGAAAAGGGCCAGTACTGGCAAAATCATACAGCTATGTCCATGTACTTTACACTGTTAATGTTTACAGAAAGTATTCACATCCCAATAAGGCTTTTCAGTGCTCAGAATAATAGATTATGTGTTTCAATAATGTAAAATTTATATTATCTATTGTAAAAATCATTTAAATCCAACCAGACTTCCTTGTGACTGAGTTCATGTCTGCTTTGTATGATGGTGATCAGTAACATGATTTGCTTGTCTTCTGTTGTTTTTGTTGAGTTAAGCTTAAAATAATTTTAATATTATTATTTTTGTTTTTGGGGGGTGGGGCTTTTCAGGAAAGTAGGAAATGAGAGTGTTAAAGTTCCTCAAGTCCAAATCAAACCTGAGCTGCTGCATTCAGCCTTGAGGCTCATGTTTACCTGATCTGCTTGGGAGCTAAACCGTCACCAAAGCTTAAAACACTTTAATTCAAAGTATTGCAACAAAGAAAAAATCCAACAGCTTCTCTGTTTGAGAACTTGTTTGGCAAGTCTTTGACAGACTACACGTCCTAGTGGATCAGGAGAATTCATCTAAGATTACTCGATACTGGAGATGTAGAAAATGTGCCACGGTGCTATGCACTGATTACAAGACCTTTGTGTTTTATTTTGTAAGATGAGCTTAACAGAATAAAAGCTTTACAGTCATTAGCTGGGAAACAGCTTTCTCTTGGTGTTTTTCTGTTTTAGCTTGTAAAACAGGAAGCATTTATGTCTTCAGCAGGAATGTTACAGCCAATTCAGGGTAAAAAGGTCAGGTTCAGCAGTCAGATGTTTAGTTGTAATCAATTAAACCAAGTTTGAGGAGTAAATATTTCTTTTAATTTCAATTTGAAATGTTTTTATTCATTTACTTTGGAAAAATAAAAACTAAAAGCAGCTGCAAAGCTTACTGTTTATTTATTTTAATTTACACAACGCACTGCACGTACTCACGAACCCACAGATGATAATAATCTCCTCAGCTTCATAACGCTGGGGGTTTGTTTTTTTACTTTAAGACACTCACTTCTCCCATCGTCATCATTTTGAACTGCTGCAGACTGCTTTTTTCTGAAAAAGCAGTCTGCTCACACACACAGACACACACCTAGCTGTTCAACATAGTTTAATTTCAACTTTAGTAGCCAAAGAGCCAAATACCTCCCTTAGAAGCTGAAGACTGGCCTCAAACATGACTACAAATGAAGAATAAGGTTGCTCATTGCCTCTAAAAGTTGCTAAACACTAAATATATTGGATGTGATGCTTTTTTTTCAAGTCACGGATAAACCTTTTCTCCCAGGTGAGTAAATCTACCTTTTTTCTGTTTCCTTCCAGCCATGAGAGACAGACTGGGACACCTGCATCAGGTACAGACTGACACTGAGGGTTTCAGTACAGTGCAGCTAGATAACCTATCAGATCATGAAGCAACAGCTGGAGATAATGAGCTGGATGATGTCCTGAAGGAGGCCCAGCTGATACGTCTGGAAATCCAGCAGATCCAAAATGACATCAGAGATCTGAAGGACGTAAACTATCAGGCTTTGAATAAGACTTCAGACTCCATCGTAATAAAACGGGACTCCAACGCAATCGGGGCAGATATTAAACGCAGAGGTGAAGCTGTGTTGCAGAGGCTGCATATGCTAAATAACCTCAGAGGTGAACTGGAGGTCCAACGCGGCAGTTTGGACCCCACAGCGCGCATTGCTCGAACACAGTACCACTGCCTGAGCAACGCTCTGCGGGAGGTGATGTTCAGCTACAATGACACAGAGATGAACCACAGGGAAGCCTGTAAAAAGCAGATCCAGAGACAGATGGAGATAGTGGGTAAGGAGGTTAGCATGGAGGAGCTGGAGGAGATGATGGAGGGTGAAGAATTGACTGTGTTCAGCACCCAGATACAAGGGAAATCTACCCGGTCTGCACTAATGCAGATAGAGAGCCGGCACCGTGAGCTGCAGGAGCTGGAGAAGAGAATCGCGGGGATCCAGGAACTGTTCCTAGATGTGGCTGTCCTCATGGAGGAGCAGGGAACAGGAGTGGAAAATATCCAGAAAAATGTTCAAAATGTTGGTGTGATCATTCTGGAAAGCAGGGTCTATTTGGATAATGCCATTAAATCTGACAAAAACAACCCCTTCAAGAAGCTGTTTTGCGCCTGCTTTCCATGTTATCACAATTAGGTCTTATGAAGCTTTTATTGATTCTGAAATATGGTGAAACTTTTAATGAATCGCACTGGCTTCCAGGATACACCCACAGATGGGAGCACAGTAGATGGCGCCACTAATAGAAAGGTTTGAACACTGATGGTGATGAAGCCAAGTTGCGCTGGTCATCATAAAACAAGACCCACCAATTGGCCGACTCTCCGTATATCTGGGAAGAGCTCCACTTCCTGCAAGCCTGAATTGTATAGGTGCTTAAAAATAGATCTATAGTAAAATATTTATTTAAGGCATTTATCTGTAAAAGCAAAGTGCAATTGCTAATGTAAAGACTCATAGAACTGTTAATATTTAACCTTAAATACTTAAGTTAGGTGATTTTAGATTGTTATTTTAGGTATATTTAGACTTTATGTGATTTTATGTGAAGTTGTAATGCGGCCTTTATTGATGGAAGTATAAAAGTTTAGCCATTAACAGGCTGGTATGACTGTAACCATTAATGATTTCTGTTCAAATGTTGATAAAGCCTTTGCTCCTGTAACTGTATGATACCAGCCAAAGGACAGTGTCAGCAGTCTGGATATCAGCCTATACTAAGTCTGTGTGACTTGTCCCCCTTAAGTAAAATAATAATTTAAAAAAAACCCTTGTGTAACTATCGCTTCTTCATTTCAGCTTGATCTTTATCATCTGTAATTTGAAATTGCGAGAACTTCAGCTTTTTAAATACTCTGATACATTTTCACTTTTTCAACACAGGACTGTTGCAGCTGACTAAATGGAGCAAATGGCCATAGCACTTTTTCTGTTCCTACATATAAAGCAATTATGAAGGCTTTACCTTGCCCAACTACCAAAGAAAATTGCTTATTACAGGTTACAAGACTCCCAGTGTTGTAACGCCCCCCTCCCCCCTTCCCCTTTCTCTCAGAAATGTAAATTTTAATACTCGTTGTATATTTTTAGACCTGATCATTAAAACCACATGTAAAAATATTGGGGTTGCACTTTCCACTTGTGTCAAACACTTGTTCCTGAACACTAAATGTGTTTTATGTCGAGGCTTTCCTTCCGTTTTCAAGGTTAGTGTTGAACTTCTAATCGCGTTTTTATGTTAGTATAATAAGATGAATTTCTTTTTTCGTGCTTCTTGTATTCTTTTCTATCTTCACAGCGAAGAATTTAAACTAAAATGAAAATGACTGAGATTCGTGGTCGACTCGTGAATCTAAAAGGTTTTTACAACACAAAACCTTTATTGCGCAAATTCCAAATGCGCACGATTTGACATAAAAACCACCATATATAATGACTGTGACTGACCTACACCTCCTTCCTGGAATCAAACCCGAGAGGCAGTGAAATGTGTAAAGGGGAAAAGGCGTTATCTTCCGCATTAATACCCGCTGCAGGGTATATGGGCAGTGTAATGTCAGCGTGTCACTTGTAATGTATAGGACGTGATGCAAGACCTCCTTCAAAAATACCAAGTTGACTCTGGTACATGTTGAAATTTACATTTATAACCGAGACAAAAAAGAGGAAATGAGTCTTTCCGTACTCGCCCCTTCTGCTTTTGGGACTTTGATTCTCTAGTATCGGTGGAGGACACAAAAAGGTAGGCTGTTTGCGCCTTCTGTTGTACTCTCTATATAGATATAGGCTCAGTAATCGATACATAGGTGTATTGTATCATACAGGTCGATTTCTGTATCAAAAGATTGCTTTCGAGCTATTCTGTTTCCTCCCGATCTCACCTTATCACGGGAGAGGATGCTTTGCGCTTCTCTGATGTGGTTGTTTCACTTTAGTGAGGATTTTTAACATTATCTACATCACAGTGCACCTCAGGAATGGATTGGTTTAACAGGAAATAACCGCTTCCTGAAGGACAGGAACTTTTAAAATAACTTCTATCTCATGATGATGAGAGTGATACAGCTAAGGAAGTAACTCACCAGTTTGCTTTTGAGGACTTTTCACTGACCTACAGCCACCTTGGATTGTACATCAAAAGCTGTTATCGTTATCTAAAAGTGAGACTTAACATCTGTGCCTTAATGTTAATAATAACATATCAAAAGAAGAACTCAGTGTGATACCAGCCCCTCCTTCTCTCTATTAACAGGAGGTTTCAGTGCAACATTGAAAGGAAATGACCAAAGAACATGACCCATCTTATTTGCTATCCAATATCCAGTTTCATTCTGTAAGGGACCGGAGGTTTTCCACACATTAAAAAAACTGTTACTTAACTTGTGTAGCTTTGCGTGATTCACATTTCAGAATAATCTCAAACATTTAAGTTAACGTGTCAAATAAGTCATTTTAAGTCCTCTCTCTTTATGGCCACCGACCTTTACTCCAATTTTCTTCTGATTAGCTGAAAACAGAGGGCTTGAATACAGATGGGTGGGGCTTCTGTGCTCAAGGCCAGAGAGCTGTGTGCCTGAGATGACTATGTTAAGGATATATGTAAAAAGTAAATGTAAAAAGTGACATCATATAGAGCTGAAAGTAGAAACAACAGTCCAAAGCCTGGTTGTTTTCTTGCATGTGCTGACCTCACTATTTGAAACTTCTGCTATGTTTAATATGAACAGTATACATGTGACAGGAAATAAGATGAAGAGGAGCAAAGCCAGCAAAATAAAGTTGTGCCATTAGAATTTTTGATATTAGTTTTTTATCTAGTTCTTCACCACAGAGTAAAGAGTGCGTTTCCCACAATTCCATTAGCGAGGTGAATAAATGTCTATGACTCTTGCAGGTAAGATGAAGGACCGACTGACTGAGCTGCAGGCCTTTACGCCTGCAGAGCAGGAGTACAAGCCCACGGAGAACGAGAGACTCGCCGGTGAGGATGAGGAGCCTCTCGAGCAACACGCCATTGTGTTTGAGGGTGAGGACATGATGGATGGCATCTACAAGGATGCCCAAGCGATGAGGAAGGAGATCCAGTTGCTCAGAATGGATGTGAAACGTCTGGGGAAGCAGAACACCAGGTTCCTCACATCAGTCAGGAGGATCAGCAGCATCAAGCGGGACTCCAACGCACTGGGACGAGACATCAAGGCCAGAGGGGAGTCCATTTATAAAAAGCTGGAAAAAATGGGGAAGCTGAGCAAGGAGCTGGAGGAAGACCACGGAGTTACATCAGCTTTGGCTCGCATGGTGCGCTCGCAGTATGTGTCTTTGACCAGCGCCTTCCACAGTGCCATGTCTGAATACAATGAGGCTGAAATGGCGCAAAGGGAGAATTGCAAAACCCGCATCCAGAGGCAAGCAGAGATCATGGGCAAGGAGGTAACCAGGGAGCAGATAGACGAGATGACTGAGACGGGCAAGTGGAACGTCTTCTCGGATAATCTCCTGCTGGAAGGGAGGACTGCCAGATCTGCTCTCAACGAGATTGAGAACAGGCACAAGGAGCTGCTGGAGCTGGAGGGCCGCATTAGGGACATTCATGACCTTTTTTTCCAGATGGCGATGCTGGTGGAGCAGCAGGGCTGCATGCTGGACAACATAGAAGCAAATGTAGGGGCAACAGAGGACTATGTAGCCAAAGCTTCAGCGCAGATCAAGCAGGCTGTGAAATACAAGAAAAGCAATCCATGCAAGAAGCTGTTTTGTTGTTGTTTCCCATGCTGTAAATGAGGCGCCACCAGTTCCCGCCCCCTACCAGAACATTTGATTCAAATCCGCTTTCTCTGCAAATGTTTCCACATGAAAGCTTTTTGCTGCTCTAGATGTGTCCAGATATCACATTCTGGTATCATTTTCTTTATTGAGTTGATACCAACTAGTCAGAGTGATTCAAACCACATGCACATATGCAAATATATACAGTGCGATGATGGTAGTTACATTTCCTGATTGCTACTGAGAACAGCTTATGCATACATGACTGCTGTAAAAACATCGAAATTATTATTTCATGTGACTTGCAGCTTTGTTTAGCTTTTAGCTTTGTACAGTCTGCAATATTTAAGCCCATAAAGTATGATTTTATTTATAAATAAATGCCTTGGAGTGGCTATATTTGGACAACTTGAATGTGCATCTACAGCTAAGCTTGGAACCGGTACTTGCTATAGACGTGTTTCTTATTGCAACCATTGCTTCACAAGTGTGTAGAAACACTGATCACAGCTCAACCAGCAATTGTGGTTAGCTGGGGAGGCAAGTTAGATTTGTGAGGATTGTGCAACTATATGTTAACCACCCCCATGTATATCATCACCAGCTACAAGCCAAGGCTGTGCTTTTCCTCCACGTGTTGCTTCACATAAAAAAACACAAACACACAAATATCTGTGTGTCAGCTCCACTTTAGAAAGTCAATGATTTTGTTTATCACTGCCAGACAACCAACGTCACCAAAGCCAGTGAAATCTCTCTAACAGGGCAGTTTGCCTGACTTAATGCGGTGTTTGCACAGGTAATGTTACAGGAGAAACAGAACAGAATGGCAAACTAAACAGGTCAGAGGACTTTCTGTTTGCACAGGAGGCCTATCTCACTGCCCTTTGTGATGGTAGTAAAATTTAAAAACCCTTATTTCCCCGTGCCTCTGGGCCAGCCCATCCCTCACTGGGGGAATCCCAGTCATCAGCTGGTAAACTGAGGGTGTTGTGACTCAGACTGCTGTGTACCTGTGGGAGTTTTCAGACTTAACTGCCTCTGCTCTGTGTTGAAATGAGTTTCAGGGCTGCAATGATTGCACTTCCACAGCAGTGCTGTGCGGTTTCTACTGGGGGCATTTACCGACAAGAGCGCGTTTATTTGAACTGTGGCGTCACGCCTCTGGTAGCTGTGCGTGCTGGAGTCACACGGCTTTATCTGATGTGAGCCATGCGCTGACTGTGCACGTGCACTCACCAGGATGGCCGAGTGGTTAAGGCGTTGGACTTAAGATCCAATGGACAATAGTCCTCGTGGGTTCGAACCCCACTCCTGGTAAAAACGGAAGTTTTAACCGATGTTTGGAGGAAATGCGTGCAGTCTTATGCACTTCAGGACGACTTTACTCTTCATGGTCAGCCTTTCTGCGCTTAAGCTCCCACAGTAATAATTGTCACCTTCCTTTGAGATTCCTGTTGCGAAGCCATTGTTTGGTCTGTTTTTTTCTTACCACGCATGTACTCTGGTTCAGCTAAGAAACTAAGAGAGATTTTGGATAATTACAAGGGGCACGCCTCACTGCCTCACTATAGATTTGAGACTTAACAGGTATTTGATTACACAGTGTGGTCCAAATGCAAACAAAACGGCAGTACAGTAGCAGATATTAATATTTAAATATTCAAAAGCCCCTAAAAAAAGCAGTAGTTGATGTTTTCTAACAGATTTACAAATGCTGTAACAAAAGGAGACGTAATTGCAAAGTAACATGCACGTGAAGAAGCTTTCATCATTGCCATTCTTCAGTGACGCTTTTATTCAAATATTTGAAACGAAGTCAATGATGAGGACTTTTATACTTTATTTTCTCTTCATTCTTATCTTGAATCAAAACCCACCAACCGGGGACCAACAGCTAAATCACATCCTGGCTCATCATCGCAGTGGAAGATGTTATGTACCAAGAGGCCTATTTATATTTCCTGTGTGGACGGTTTCGCACCCCTGATGGTGAAGGTCTGTTTATGTGGTGCCATCTAGCGGTGAGGGAAATATTATTTCACAAATGCTGTATTATTGTTTTCCCAGTTTCACAGACACTGTATTAAATCTCTCAAGACTTTGCTGGCACTAAAAGAAGACAATGTGTCCTATTTATATTCTTCTGCCTTTGCAATGGGTCAAAACGAAGGAATAAAACACAAAGATATTAGAGTACAGTGTGAAATGGCTTTTGATCCAATCATATGTAGACTAAGTGGGTCTGAAGAGAACATCTGTTAGTGTACACCTGATCTAAATATACAGACATACCTCTGATAGATACTGAAAAAGATTAAAAGTCGAAACATTTAAGAACTCAAGAGTCTCTTTATTAAAATGGACCAAAAGTCAAACAAATGAAGTTGGCATACTGTGGTGAAAAAAAACAAAACAAACAAAACAAAAGAAAAAAAACCCATCAGCAGTGATAATTTAACCCAAAATACTGATCAAAATACAGATACACTCCAGGTGCAAAGACTGCAAAACAAAAAGTGATCTGGAGACCTCTTACATGCATGAACATCCACAGAATAAAAGCCTGATTTGCATGCTCAGTTCCTCATTCAACTCACTCTGACAACTTGAACGCCAAAGACTTAGTGCATCTCATCAGGTTTTGTTGATTTCATTCTTTCTGTCTCTCTTTCTATAATATAAGAAAGGACATAAAATGTACTAATATTAATGCGTGGTGCCTGAGAAACAAACTGTATAAATTAGCCTGTAACTGGACTGATTACATGCAGAACAGGAAGGAGTAGCATTCTTGCTGCTTCAACAAAGACAACCTGTCAGATTTAGGATTTAAATTTTACAGTACATGCCGTCATGTGCAAATCAATAATTCAAATCCAGACCTAACAGAGGCAGACTTGCATTTCTTAAAACAAAACAAAAAAATAATAAATGTACCAGTACAAAAAAAACAAAGAAAAAAAAAAAATCACACAAACTGAAAAAGACAGTTTAGTTTTGACACAGCTTGGGCTTTCCTACATCCAAAAGAAAAAGAAACACACACCATACCCATATTTCATCACTAACTAATGACATGTCTGTCATTTTAAACCAGTTTCAAAAAGTTTTTGAAGATTTCTTTCTATATATGGGAACTACAAGTTTTGTTACATCAAATTTCTTAATTCAGACAAAAAAAATAAATAAATTGTTCAACAAGCCCAATCACGAAGATTTATACGTTTAAAAAAACCAAACAAAACCTTACTGATAAACATGAAAACCATGTTATTTCAGCACTGCAACTCACACCACTATAATACTGAAACAGTTCCCCACGGATCCTGTAATAACAAAGCAGCTGACCAGCTGTCGTGGCATTTTCAGCAATTTTCTCAAATACACTACGGTGAGACGAAGCTTCATGATACGACCCTGAGACACCAACAATACGTGAAAATAGCGGACATGTAGTGCCAAAAAGAAAAAAACAACTTGAAAACCATGATAAATAGTGAATATGAACATAGTTAATGGTGCTTATTAAAGGAGGGAAGTGTGTGCCCGTTATTTTTCCTAGAACCTGGCCTGCAGGATTTGTTGAGGTCTGACACTGAGGGGAAGGAAACCACGCTTCCTGCTAACCAGTCACTGATGATTCACCAGGTACATTCATTATTTGACTTCGCTACATTTAGATTTTTGAAGAAAAGAACCTCTAAATAATTGCTGGTTACTTGTCAAAATAGCTGGTAAAAAAAAACCACAAGCCAACCGTGGCTTAAAAAACAAACAGAAAAAAAATAAATAGTACTGACACTCAACTGGTAAATAGTGTTGCTTCATGTCTCTGTACCCTGACTAACAAAGCCGCCTCTTAGTCAGAAGTGTGAAAAAAAGTTGAGGGTGGACCACTGTTGTGACTGCTAAAACATGCCAAAAAAAAAAAAAAAGGTGTGAGCATGCTCATGCTGGTGCAGTTCAATAATCCTGTAAAGTGGAGCACAGACGTTTGGTCAATGTGAAAATGTAGAATTAACGCTGTGAAATCTAAGTTCTAAGCAGTACACACATGGTCACTGTAGGCATCTAAAGAAGATGTCAAAGCGTTCTAGGTAGCAGTAACTGTTCTAGCGTGAAGCACTGGAGAAATCTCACAGATGTTCTGAACGACCTCATGGCGAGAAAAATCAAGTGTATCTCAAGTTAAGGCTCTACTCTTACCAATGAAGCACGGTACTGACTTTTTGATATAAAAATTGTTTAAAAATTCTACACCAAAAACATTCGATATTTACACAGTGTCAGAGTAGGTAAAGATACAACTTCAGTACACCAGGATTAATATCAGAGAGGAAGATACAATGCTAGAACTTCAATTTGCTTTTTTATAGTCCTGATGTGTGACTGCAGCAGGTCAGCCTCAGCTGAAGTATATGCCAGCTCACTACTGGCTTTGTCTTATTTGAGGGATTGAAGACTGTTTCCACTGTGTAGCAGAGAACCACAGGTAAAGTTCAACCAGGAGTTGTCTTTCTGAGGCCGGAAGAATCGTAATGTCTGTAAACACTGGAGGAAAAATGTGCATTTGAGTTCTATAGGACCCAGAGGAGTCTGAAGGATGACCTCACTGTTTATGCTACTGGTTTGAGAACTGAACGTAAACACCTCCCTTCCTTTGTGAGCTCTCTGGTGAAACACATGCATGGCAGAGGGATCGCCTCCTCCCGACGAGAAATTGTGTTAAATTTGCATTTCTTGAGGTGATCAGCCATGCTGGCGATGTTTGCAAATTTCCACTCGTTCACTGTACCAAAGGCTGTGCTGAATCGCCACACCTGAACAGAAATAGGAAAATTTGTTTATTTTCATGTGCTGAGCACAAGACAGACAAGTGAAATTTGCTCTCAGCTGTCTTTAAAGAGTGTGCAAGTGGACAAACCTTGTTTGTGATCTGCCATGAGGGAGACCCATCAGCACGCCGTTTCTTCTCCCACAGCAGAACAACCATGCCACGCATCTGCAGCAGGCTGGCACACACATCTCTCATGATGCGGGACACTCTGGAGAGCTGGCACAAGCTAAAGCTGTCCAGAAAACTTGCTATGTGCTGCAAAACTTCAAATGGAAGACTGCTGAACTGGTCACACTGAGAGCTAAACTGGCAGTTCTTTCTTAGGCGCGTGTCCCCAGTTTTCAACGGCAAACCAGGCTGCACCCCGAAAGAACCCAGGTGCCTGTCGTGGATGATCCGGAAGCCCTGAACAGATGGACAAAATCGTCTTTGGGAGTAGGTGCAGCCGTAGTAGGCCAAGGGGCAGCGCTGCTCCATCCAGCCATTGAGTCCAGCATGAATATCTCCATGAACATTTTTGAAATGAGATGAGAATTCATCTCGTCGGAACAGCTGCCCACACACAAATGTGAACATGGAGCGCTGTTTGGTTTGGTATCGGGCCACACATTCAAGCACTAGGTCCAGTCTGAGAGTGTGGAAGGGGCTGGGGTTGGAAAGCTGTGGACTGGCGTGATCGCAGGCTGAAGCTGAAGCAATATCCCCCACCATGGTGTTGGTTGCAAGAATGGCAGAAGGGAAGGAGAATGTTTGCGTACCAAAATCAATGTGGTAGCCATCAACAAACCTGCTGTCTGAGATCCCTCTGCCTCCTGGAGAATCGCCAAGGCAAAAAAGCAAAGCTGCAGTGATAAGGTCAATGCCATGGAGGCCCATGGGGTCATCTGCTACCTCCAGGTCAGATGTGTCAACTGCCTTGTCCTCCATCTTCGCTCGAAACAAATAAGGATCTGACAGCAGGGCCCGACGTCCATTAAATGTAAACATACTTATTCCTCTAAGCACTTCTACATTCTGTAGCTTACGCTCCAGGCACCTGTACCTGAGTTCAGTGGGTAAGTGTTGCAAGAAGTTATTTCTCAAATGATCGGACAGTAGGAATGGCATTGGAGGTGCAAGTGGTTCTTGTTGAGGCACAGGAGGTTCCAGTGCTACAACAGGCATGTAATTCTGAGGCATCTCTGGCCAGACAAGGTTGGAATCATTTATCGGTTCATCAATGTCGTCTTCCTTCTCATCAAAAAGCAACTCAACAAAATCATTTTCTTCAACCCAGTTGATACCATCTTCTTCTCCATCGTCTATAGCAGCGCTCTCCACTCCGCCCACCGCTCCCAGCTCGCACTCTGAATCAGAGTCACTTTCTTGCATATCTACATTCTTCCCGCCTTCAGCAACATAAATACCATGGCTATCACCATTTTCTCCATTATGGAGTGCTCCACTCTTATCAGTCTTTTCGCCATTTAAGTTTCCAACAATTACATTAATGTCCTTGGAATTAGTGAGGATGTCCAAGGCAGCAGCTAAATTTCTCCTCGTCTCCACTGAAGCCCTGTACAGCTCATTAAAGGGCTCTTCCTCCATTTCCACTGTTGCATTACCTAACACTGTCTCTGGTAAACTTGATGCTGTGGCCATTTTATCACTTTCATCTAATTCTTTATCTCCATTCTTCGACACAGTGGTCGTGACCTTAAGGGACTCTAACAGCATCCTTTGATCCTGCAGAGCCAAAGCCATGTCTAACTGCTCCACCTCATCGAAGTCTTTGCTCAAGTTTTCATAGGACTTGCGATCAGCATAGCTGACAGGCCAGCGGTTCCACTCCATAGTACAACATACTATACTTGCAGGACACGTCTCAAGGTGTTGTGCCATCCTGACCCTTGCAATAGTGAAAGGGCAGCCAAACCCACTGTTGAGGCAAGGGAGGCGTTCATAGGGACACAGCAGACGATGTTCCTCTAGTTTGCACGAGTGAAAAACTGCCCCACAGACAAGAGGACAGCCAATGAGGTCACAGGAAACACCTGTCTCTGGTCTCACCATGCATCTTCTATTGATGCATTTAAGGCAGTGGGGGTGTAGAGTCTCCATTTTTTTCCCTAATGATAGCTGGAGAAGGTGTCCAACCCTGAAACAAAATGATAAACAGATTTGTTTTGTTGAGAAATCTCACACGTCATGGTAACACCCCTGTTTTTAGATTTAGCTGGAACAAAACATGTTTAGGGTTACATTATACCATCTATGCAACCATTTAATAGCACACATGTGCCTTCAAAAAGCCCTGTCACCGATTCCCTCCACATGCACTGTAAACCTTTACGCTATTCAGTAACATTTCACAACACCCATCTTAGGTTTCATGGTCACACCAGTTTTTCCAGGACTTTCAAGGCAAGCCTGAACCCTGACCTTTAGGCCCTGTAACTTGCCCTTAGTTTTTCAAGGAATTCTGGTAACAAGTAAAACAAGAACAGCGAACAATTCAACCTGCCAACCGGGTGCAACACAGCCACCAAAATACTTCTGAATTATAACGCCGGGCTTATTTGGTCATGCTGCTTGTGTAGGGGATTTGTGGGATAATGAACGCAAGCTAAGAGGACAACAATCATATTAAAGACCCACAACAATGCTGCAAGCCCTAACAATGCAGTGCAACAAAGAAGAGCTATTATTCAAGTCTTTAATGCCTTAGTCGGCGACCGCTGTCTAAATTACGCAAGCACAACTGGCTAAAAACACAAACAAAAACACAGCAACAACTCCTAACACATCAATCCATCAACAGATTACATGTTAACAACATCCAATTGCAGCTTGGCAAGTATGCATTTACGTGTCAATGTATAAAGTTAAAGAATGACAAGTCACAAAACTTTCAAAATTTTAATAAGTAAACAAAAGAACATCAACAACATGACTAGCCGGTTAGCATTAGCGGCTACACTTTGTTAGCCTAATTAGTTAGCTAGCTCACAGCTTCTACAAACAACTTACCCGAGTCGCTGGGCTCTCCGAGTGTGCTTTATTTATATTGTCTAACTTTTAACAGCTCCGTCGATGCCTGCAGTACGGAAACTGTGACTACACAAACACCCCGCGGTATTAAATGTGTTTAAATCTTCTTATGAATTGAACAGGCTGCAGCTGCTTCCTCGCTGCTCGGGGTCAGTCGGAGTTATGTTGATCCTGATACTGCGGCGCAGTACTACGTCATCACGTAAACCGGCCGGTGTCCCGGTCATATTTAGGTTTATGGAGGCAGACCTGAGAGCACTGAAATAAACAGAGTGGGAAAACCCCCGAGGGCAGTTTTACATCTATAATCACTATTAGGGTGCTTATGATGCAGTCTGGGAAATTTAATGGGAATAGACTCCTGAGATAATATTAATTAGCTACCCTTAATTAATATTTTCCTTCCAAGGAGACAGTTTCCTGTCATTTTTTAAGTGGTCTCGAGCAATAGTTTTTCTGGCTTTCTAAAGGTCTTTCAAAGTATTTCTTTGGACATTTGTTGCCTTTTCACTAATTTTCAGAGGAATGTTTTTATTTTTGTTAAGCTACTTAACACTGACCTATGAATCATACCAGCATGACAAGGCACTTAACTCAAGGAGTGAACCATTGTTCTGACACACTTCGTTACTAGAAGCCTGTGGCAAAAACACATAATTTGTTCCAATTTCTTTTTTGAATCTACAGAAAGTCAAAGACAAAATGATATAATGGGCATAAAATACTACTGTTGAACCAACAAGGTGATTCCCAAAGAGCCATTAACTGAAAACGTAGCTCATATCATAGCTCATATCTATCTAGACAGCATGGTGTGCGGTGTGTCCTTAAAAAAAACTTAAGGAAACTGGACAAACGGAGGACAACAGAAGAAGTATCAGGTATAAAATCTGTCTGCAGCTGGCACAGAATTGGCACAGAATCGGAAAGTTGTGGCTTTAAGAAAGAGGGAAAAGCTTATTAAAGACCTGAGAGATGCATCTAACTCTACTATGCACCAAATCATCATTAGACATGGTCCTAGTGGAAGGGTGGCTGTGAAGAAACCATTCTTATGGAGGTAAACTGGAATAAAAGGCTGCAAACTTTCACAACAACTTGACTGAAAATCAGTGGCAACAAGTCTGATAGTGTGGTGAATCAAAATCGGTATGTGTGGGAGGAGGGCAGGAGAGGTACACTGCATACAGAATACTTATATGCTGCATTTCTATGTGTGTTTGTGCATGATTCATAATTAGTTTAATCTATTTCCCATTTTCACAGCAAAAACATAAAGAAATGAGTGGTGGCTCTAGACTTTTGCATGATACTGTATGTAGGCATACAAGTAAAAATCAGAGGATGCTTAAAAAACTCAGAAAGACTAATTACATTTTTATGCATAAAGATAAAAAGACTGGGGTAAAATTATAACTTATCCTATCATAAATAAGTCTGATTACTGTTCATGTCATATCCAGGAAGCATTAACAGCAAATTCACATCCATTTTCATTAAACGTGAAACACGATTAAACATGATTAATTTAAGAACATTGTTTTATTTACATCTGCTATTTGGGTCACGTGTTAAAACTAAAACCACGTGACCCAAAACTGAGCAGCATATTTGTGTGTCATATAACATTAAAAAGTAAAACATTAAACGTTCGGGCATGTTTTTTGTTTTGTTGCTCTGGATCATATTCAATTGAAAAGGCACTATAGTTGCTTTTTGAGTAAAAGCCACACATGCAAGAAAGAATTTACTTCAGTGAAAATACAAATGGTACACAGCAGTTGAATTAAGTAGCACAAAATAAAAATAATGACATAAAGCACAAGTATCTTAATATCAGGAATGTGTTTAAGAGAAATAATTATTACCCACAGCTTTTTACAAATCAAACAAAAAAATTTTCTAATGAGCATAATACACAAAACATATAACATTATTATAAAAACGCGTGTACGTATGTTTTCCTGTGTCCATTTACTAATTCTATAAAGTCCATACAATTCATGAGGCCACTTCTGAGATGTGATGAATGTTGGACAGGGTAAGCTGTGCTTCCCGTGCTGGGTAGAAATGTCTGGAGCGAAGCCACAACCTCCCAAAGACTCCTGTTACCAGCAGCAAGACAAGCAGCAGTCCTCCGAGGACAAAGGTCTCCACAGCTGGGACTCCTCCTGCATCTACACACAGGTGGGTCTGCATGCTTATGAACTGCTTACAGTGTCTGGAATCTTTAAACTATGAAGTTAAACTATATTAACTGCAAAGACTGAATTAAAAAACATACCTAGACTGGGATTTTCACTGGGGTTTAATAGTCGTCTTATGGGTCCGTAAGACACTGTATGGGACAGTGGTATTTCTCTCCGTGTTCTCAGTAATCCATCTTCACCGGAACAGTTCTGTTTGGCAAATACACGAGTGAAATGTGAAATTTAAAAACCAACATAAGCAGTCAAATATACAGTCATAAGCACTGTATATTTAAAATGATGGCAGCTCATATGGCTGAAAACCACTCCTAGGCTGACGGGTCTATATTGGTGACATATAGCAGGCTACTTGTCTGAACTGGCTCCTGACTATCAGTTTGAGGAATGGGTGCAGCATGAGGTCACTCACAGGCTGACACAGACCGGGACCACTGTGGCAGATCTGGACGTTGCAGTGAAGGAAGACGTTGGTGTAAGAGCTGCCGACAAACTTAAACATTTGTATCCTGAACGTGGCCTCTGGGCCCTGACCGTTCTTCAGCACGCTCAGAGTCTGGTCGTTGGTCAACACTGGACAGCTAGAGGGAAGGAGACAAGTCTAAGAGGCCTGCTGATAGCAATGAAACACGATGCTGCACTTTAAATATAACAAAAGGAGAAACAGCTAATAAAAAAAAATGCAAACATAACTTGAGGTGATACAACACAGAAGTGTTTGAGTGCTTTCATCTCTTCACCTCTTTAGCTCTGAGAAATCTTGGTGCATTTCATAACTCTGCTGTTGCCAACAGTACCAAATACTGCCTGGTTGTCAAGGGCATGCACAGCTGTTGAAGTGAAATGCATGTGGCCTCTCAGCCAGGAGTCACATGACCAGCCTGTGAGATTTGTTGTCTGGACAGCTCTCTATGCAACAAACTCTCTTATTTCAGATTTCAACAGTGCACCCATAGGAGGAGGTGGAACTGTTTGCTAATGTGATGAAACAACACAGCCACGGAGAACGCCATAAACAAACTTCCACACCTTCAAAGTATGTGGTGTAAACATGGCAATCATGCATTTTCATCTGCATTCAGTTTAAACAGTCCAGAGGCGGACCTGTCCTCGATGAAGGTGTACTGAATATTGCTGTATGGATCACTGGTCGGCGTAGCCCAACATCTCTCCATACGCAGCTGCAGATGAGAAGGTATCTGTGACACAGACAGAGTTCGGCAACGGTCAATTAATTCCTTAAACAGGACAAACAGTTTTCCATAACGCACAACAAAATGATGACTCATAGTAAGTAAACAACAGATGTACCAAGAGATTATAACAGCACGAAAGAGGACTCAAATGACTGTCTAGTCATGGGTGGAGTGTTAGATTTCCAGCACTGGTTGGAAAACTACCCACAAAACATATTGCTTAACCTTGTGTAAGAGCACACCCAAACTAACTCAAAAATAGCTGTGAATATTAACAACACTTTGAATGCTTAACAGTCAGAGCCAAGTATATATAATCCCTGTTAGATATTAACAGATATACTTATCCTGCCAATCAAATGCAAATACAACATATTGCTTTTGTGCATCGTTCCAATTTGCAAATATATAATACAGCTTGTTAAGGTGAGAACTACATCTTTACTATTTGGAGGTGAAAAATATACTAAACTGACATTTCACTGCGATTTACCATGAAAACTTTTACAAAGATGTTATCCTCCAGAGTCAGCGATGGCACAGTGGTCCACCTGTCCTCAAAGGCTTCGTCTTTGTACAGCAGCATTGACACTGAGAAATTCCCATCCTCAGTGTTCAGAGTGATAGGTCTACAGAGGCAATGGGTTTATTAAAATAGGCCAAATGTTGAGAACAAATCATTCTCCAGTTGGAGAAAAGTCAGAAAAGAAGAAAACATTTACCTGATGTCCACTCTGATCATGTTTTTTCCATTGGGCTGTTGGACCATGTAGTTGATGGGGTAGCGGCACGCAAATGTTATGTTGATGTAGTTTCTTGTGATAATATCTGAGTAGTTGTTGTGTATGGTGTTTATGAACACCATGTGTGTGTCATCTGAGGCCTATGGAGAGAACATAGCATGTGTGATGGTCAGTGAGGGGAAATGTAGTTTGTTTACTTTACCGTTACTTTTTAGATTTTTATAGAAATAGAAATCAATAATGCTGTTTTAGGTAAGAACAACTGCAGAAACCTGGAATAGAAATTAAGTGATGGGCTGATTAAATAGTGGAGATCTTAAGAGAATGTCTTTTATGAAAGTTTAGAAGTTTAGTTAAGTTTGATGCCTTTGTCTAACTAATGTCTGGATTGCGACATCATAAAAGACATATACACACACGAGTCTAACATAATGCAGGTTGGGCGGCCTTTAGTCTGCATGTTAAAGTATCCTTGGGAAAGATACTGAACCCTGAGTTGCCCCCATGCCACCATATTCATCAGGGTGCAAGTGTGTGTGAATGTTAGAAAGCACTTAGGCATAGATAAAAGCACTGTGTGGATGTTTGTGTAACTGAGTGAAAGAGACTTGTATTAGAAAGTGCTTTAAGTGTTCAACTGAGTAGAAAGGTGCTATATAAGTACCAGTCCAACTTAACATTTAACAATACATAAACTCTACTGTGGTATATATGAATACTGGCAAAGTGGATTTGCTAGCATCACCACATTAATTTTTTAATTCAATTCAGTTTCATTCATAAGGTGCCAAATCACATAACAATTAGATCAAGGTGCTTTATACTGTAATGTAAACAACCTATAATAATACAGAGATTAAGTTAAAGTTAGGTTGAGTAGTCACTGGGATTAAATACTCTTATTCAGCTGTCACCATCCTTTTAAAATAAACCATAAAATGGGAACAGGTGAAAAGCTGGTGTGTGAAGTTTCTGCAGGTCCCTGTTGAGATGCAGGGTGGTGACCATGGTTACAAAGCAGGACAAACTGTCTTTACCTCTAACAGTTCAACATTTTTTACTACTTCTTGGTAAACACTCAATCGCTCCCCCGGGGCAGCCTCAATGAGACGACCACTAACAGATCTCGCAGCAAACTACATAACCCCCCACTGCTACGTGCACTTATCACGAAGGCTCTGAGTCTTATACATCCAGAAATGTCAGCGAGGAAACTGTAAACGTGGCGTCTCTGATGGCAGGGTGTAAAAGGTGCTACGGTCAAGGTGAAAGCATGACTGACAGCTGTGACATTCTTCTCCTTTAGCAACAGCCCTTTTTCCTTCAGAGCATACTTACTTTCCTCAGCTTCTGTGCAAAAACCTTGTAAATCGCAGAAATTGAGTACTGAGAGAACTGCTGAAAGCCGTGTTAACCTTTTAGATGGTTTACAAGAAAACTTTTAAAGCATTCCAAGGATTTAAAGGACACTTATGTGTTAAGCAGTGGCTGACTTTCAGTGTAGAGCAGCTGGATTAAAATAACCGTGAGCCTCATTGCCCACGTGAATGCTGATAAATAAGAAATACAAGGCCATTCAGAGTCCCATTGATGCTTTAAATGAGGCCCTGTCCTGTTATAGGCAAAAAGAACAGCTCTGTCCGTCTTTCTTGAAGAAATGCCACTCCTCCCCTTCTTTTCTCTTCCTTCCCGTCTCTCTGGGTTCAGCGCGTGTGCCTTTCTCTGTCCATCTATTATACTTGCTATGAGCTAATTTCCATACAAAATCTGAACACAGAGCCTCATAGTCCACATTCACAACACAGTAGAAAGAAGGTGATGGATCATGGATCTGAAGATATTCCTGCAGCACCTGTAGACCCTTTAATTCATTATGAAGAGAATTCTCTTAACATTAATGGAGGTAGTAAAGAGTAACTTGTCTTCTTATCAGATTTACCTGAATTTAATATCTGAGTTCACTCTTAAAAGATCACCTGAAGGAGCAATCCTCTATTTTTTTTTAAGGCAAATCAAAGATGGATCATACCATTATAGTGCCGCAATCTGACAGATTTGTCTTAATGCTGAAAACATAGTCCTCTCCGACTACATCACCACGGCACTCCGGATCATTTAAATGCAAATCCCAAGCCTTAAAAGAGAAGACACAAAGCAAATAGAGACAAATATGTAATAATTACTCAAAATGACACAGTGCTCTTTGGCATTATTAATGACTGGTCAGTGATGACTTACGTAAACAGGAGGAACTTTGTTGAGAAAAAAAGCGCTTGGAATAACAAGCTCCATACGGTCGTTGGTGCAAATGACAGTTTCATTAAGTTCTAACAGTAAAAAAAACAAACAGTTATTTTATCAGTCACATTTTACACTCGGCACCTATAAACAGGTATATTACTATTTAACCAGTCAGCACCAACAGTGTAGCCACCAATAAGTAAATCAACCAAACCAACAATATCCAAATATTAGCTTTAGAATGATTATTTTCCTCTTTTGTTGAAAGTTATACTATGACTCAGTACTTGTGAGCATTATGTATGTATATACAGGTCATTTTCTATATATTTTTCTTAAAAATTAGCCTCAATCATTTTCAGAGAGTCAAGACCTGAATGTGGTTGAAACCCGTCACTGCATTTAATGTCAAGGCATACAGCTTTTGCCAAAGGAGGCACCAGTTATACTCCAGCTTTCACTGGACTTGGACTAAATCCTCCTCTCTTGAGTTAGAACCTTTTTACAATTATTGCAGCCAGTAAAACAAAACAAAACATGCTAATCAATAATCAGTTTGTTTTTTGTTCATCCCCAGATTTGTGGGCTGTGAAACGTGTGCTCACCCTCCGCCTCAGACTCCAGATAGACTGCCGAGGTGACCATCCTCATGGTGAGCAGTAGCCAGACAAAAACCAAACTGGCAGATGCCATCTTCCCTCTGCTTTCTGGTAGCTCAGCCACTCCACTACCTTTTGGCTCCTTCTCTGACACTCTGTGAATCTTCTGGGAGCTATTCACCACAGTCTGACACCAGAAAATGTAGTACCCCTCTCTTACTCCAGCCCCTTGAAAACTAAAGAACTGCGGCCCTCCCTCAAGCCCTAAAAACACCAGCTTGAATGATGCCCCCAACAACAATGAGATTCCACGCATGAATAGGGGGAACCGGGGGAGTCCAAGGTAAACACGCATGTCACCGCCTACTGTGGCGACGTTCTCTTAGTAAACATCTTATGACCGTTTCTTACTACACAGACTAACAAGAAGTCTGGTAACCATGTAAAAAGGAACACCAGCACGAGGCTGTCCCTCTTTGTTGTCTGGACATCTTAAAATCTTTACAAGTACGGGAATCGCAGTCAGTCAGGTGAAAAGAAAACGCATTACAAGTCAAGGGCAATTCGCTAACAATGCCAAGTACCAGTGAGTGCATGTGTGTGGCAGAAGAGACCATAAAATACAAGAGAGGAATGATTATTTTAATCAGTTTAAGACAAGTAACATTTAATTAATCCACACGATTCTTAAGCTTGACCAGACGATTTTGAGGAATAGAAAAGAACGAGACAGTTGCTGTAAAGCACAAAACATCTTCACACAATTTTTACAAGTCTGATTTACAAGATTAGTTTCCAACAATCTGCACATTGTGCTTCTTTTTGTCTTGCAAATAAGATGGGCGCCATTGTTAGACCAAACTGTGTGGCTTTGTTTCAACAGTGAAATAACTTAAGGTCGATTGCCCGGCCGAAGAAATCCCGCGACAGTCTTTCACTTCAGTTGTAAAAGAGTAAAAGTGAGTTTATGTCAGAGGTGAGCACAAATCAATGGCGTCCTTCCTGCTTCATTTTTTTAACCACACAGTAAAAGGACGGCACAAAGAAATCTGGCAATAACAGGCGGACGACCCGTCACTCACAGACTTTTATTTCCTGAATGTTGTGAGAATGCCTCAAAGTGGTTCAGTCCATCTGGAGATACAGTGAAGTTGCACATAAATGAACACACCTGACTAAATGCGATAAACAAACACAGCTGAACAAGTTGGACCAGTAAGATACAACTATGACAAGTGATGCAAATGCATCAGCTCTAAATTGAGTTAAAATTCAACAAGTAAGAAATTTGTAGTCATCATCCATCAGAGATTTCTTAAAATAGTTTTTGGAAATTCGTTTCATAACATCAGGATGCTTATATAAAAAAAGTGGAATGTGCAAAATTTGTCACCGCTGTGTAAATCGTGAACTCCCTTTTTCTCCTGTTTGCTTTACTTGGTATCCCTCTGTGAGGAGCCCAGTGCTGAGATTCACTCCAGAGGTTCAGTGTCTTCAGTGAACAGATCAGCCAAGTCAGCGACTGTCAGTACCGCAGCCTCCGAGTGCTTCATGGCTGTGCTGGTGTGACTGGAATCAAAAAGACTTTTATTGGTACTTTGACAACAGCGTATCCCCTGACCTCTTAAACTTGTATTTAAATACAAAAATAGCATCATTAAGAACTGACACGCACCTTTTTTCTGCCGTCTTCAGCATTGCTTGCATTCTCTCTTCAATTGTAGATTTGATGAGGAATCTGTGAACAAATGTTGGCCTGGTGGAGAGAGGAAACAAAAATGAGCATTTGTTTAGTTTTTTGTTCAGTAGAGGGTGGATAATTTAATATAAATATTATTTGGATAAAAGGATTAACAAATTCTCCACATTGTCATTCCTTTGTCAGACTTTAACTGCTCCTAAATGAAAAAAAAAGTAATCTTAGTTGGATTTAATTTACATGCATTTGTGCATTCTGATGCAGATCTGTAACTAGAAGCAGTGAATAATGATGTGTGTACAGCACTGACAGAGGTGTGCATGCTATATAAGTGCACTTTGGTCAAGAACTGCGTATCCCTGAGCACAGTGGTGAGTAAAAACAAAAAACTAATGAAATCAATTTCAGTGTATCCTGCTGAACTCTAAGTGCTTTATTTTCTGACATATTATAAGCTGCATAGTTGTGGATTCATAGTTTTATTAAATAACTGGAGGTTGCACTCGTATTAAACATGAATCTAAGAAAAAAAAATAAACTGCAGCTTTGAAGTCAATTCTCACAAGATGAGAAAAATGCAGAAGCTTCGTGTAGATGCAGCAACACATCTACACAAAGCTCTAAAGGACCCACAAAGTTATGCTGAAACTTCAGAGGTTTACTGACACACTTTACTGCCTGCTCCTTACTTGGTTTGGCCAATCCGGTGCACTCTGCCTATTGCCTGGAGCTCATGAGCAGGGTTGAGGATTGGTTCAACCAGCAGCACGTGTGTTGCTTCGATGATATTCAGCCCATTGGAGCCCGTGTGGAGAGGTAGAAGAAGAATGTTGATCTTCTCTTCGTACTTGAAGGAACTTAGATTCTCCTGGAAAACCACAATGAACAGTGCAATAATGAACAAATTACAGTCATATCTGTATCAAGAGATGCTTCGGTAATTCATTTATTTTAAGAAAAAAATGAGGATTCCCTGAAAATTTATACTGCAATTTAAATACTGTGTATTTTCAAATTCAAACAATTATTTAACGTGCCGATTTTATCCAGTTTCTCCTTTGTATTACACAAAAACATAGACAATGAATGTATTCATTAGTCTTTATATTGTATTTTACTACAGAAAAACCTTAATTGTTATTAAGTTTCTGCATATGAGAGGCAGGAATTCATCTCCAATTGATTAACCTCTTTGTTTGTTGGCAGTATAGCTCACACACAAAAACAAACAAACATGCGGCCCGGGGTAAAGGAAGAAATATTGAGTTTAGGGTTGGTGTGCTCTCAAGGGAGTGATCTCAGGTAAAGACAAAAAACAAAAACAACCTCAAATGAAGAACAAGGTGTAGCAGCAAGCCGAACAGCTGTTTTAGCTGCTGGTGGTGGAGAATACACACCAAGGAAAACCTAGCAGGTAGGTATTTAGACAGTCCTTAGACAGGGGGTTTACTGTAAATGTTTAAATCTATCATACAGTCTGTGGTATTTCAACAAAAAACAAAACAATACAAAAGTTAAAAAGCAGGGGTGTGTATTAAAAATTGTGGCGTTCATTATGTGTCAAATTCAAACCTGAAATTTGTGAATCCCGTTGATTTGAGAAAACTCCATGTTATTGTCAAACAAGGCCTTGGCGATGATGTCCAGGACACTCTGCCACTGTGCACAAGAGAAAAGGCAACAAAACAGGTCAGATCCAAACTCGATATCGCCAAAGTAAGTCTTGAAGAGTGCGGATAGTTAACTGTTACCGTGGAGAAGACGAGACATTTGGCCCCGGGGTTGGTCACTTGAATCTTCTTCAGAGTTCTCACAACTGCCTCCACTTTGGTAGAGTGACTTCCCTGACAACACAGGAAGAGGAACGTTGTCATGGCTGTGTTATACATTTATTTTTTTCTTTGAAAATGGGGTCGCTGGCTGACCTTGACTGGTATGTCTTGGTCCTGACTGGATGATTGGGTGGTGAACACGTAAGAGATTTCTGTGTGGGATGTAGTCTGCCTACAAATGGCACACTTGATGGCACGCCGCCTTGAGCCCACGCTGTACTGTTCCACAATGATAGCAATACACTCGTTACAGAAGCAGTGTCCACACGTCAGCACGGCCCACTGGAAAAGAGAGAAGAGCGAGATATTATTCTAAAGTATGACTAGCAGAGTATGGATAACTGTTGACATTAATTACAAACACTCGCTAACCACCACTTCATTAGGTACACCAGTTGAGCTGCTTATTAATACAAATATCTAATTAGGCAATCATGTGACAGCAACCTATTCCATTTAGGCAAGTAGACACGGTCAAGATGACCTGCTGAGGTTCAAACTGAGCTTCAGAATGGAGAAGAAAGCAGATTGTAAGTGGTTTGTTCGAAAATGCTAGACAGGCTGGTATGAATATTTCACAAACTGATGATCTACTGAGATGTTCCCACCAACCAAGATGTATAAGAAGTAGTGACTCTCACCTCCTGTCCCAGGGGCCGAGCACAAATGGGACACGGCTCTGGGTTCAGACCTCCAGTAGACTTGTCCTGCGACTGGATCAAGAAATGTATGTTGTTCAGAGTAAGCTCACATAATACATTTAGCTGGGGTAAATTTATGAATTGTGTAATTACTATCACCTATAAAATTACCTTTTCCAGATTTGTGAGATACAAAAACTGGCCGAGCTTCTTTTGGAGCTGAGATTTTGCCACAGCTTGGTCGTTCAGAAGTTTGACTCTGTTCTGCTCCACCTGGGAGCAAAACAATCGAGAGGAGGGATCAGCTAATGAAAAATATCAGGAAACTTTAAATTGCAAATATAAAGATCTATATTATATGTAGAAACCCACTGATCCAACAATAACATGAGAAAACTCGGGGACAGTGAAGAAACCCCCCCTTAAATCTCTGCAGACAGTTAGTCTATGAAGCAAAGTAACTCTGCAAAGAGCCAATCCTTTAACAGTCCTAATAACAAGTCAGTCATGTTGTCACAACTTGTACAAATTATCTTTTACCAGACTGTCATAAGCGTGCAGCTACGCTAAATGAGTGTCACTGTCTTTAACTCGCCTCGTGGGGCTCTATGATGTGCGGCAGTTTGGGCTTTGGTTCATCAGGCAGACGCACACGTAGCCTCTCGGTGGCCATACCCAGCTCATCGATGGCTGACACATGATTACGCAGCACCATCCAGTACTCGTGCAGCACCTGAGGACAAACACCAACACCAAAACAAAGACTTAAAAAAACAATTTTTGTTAAAGTGACTCCTCATAATACATATAATAATACCAAATGCCTATTGGAGCCCTACTGGAAAAATGCAGCTTTTAAAAAAATAAAAGATGCTCTTGTTGTCGTTTGTCCTTGTAATGTTGTAAGTGTGCCTACAAACCTTGTACTCCTTCTTCCAATTCTCAAACAGTTCCATAAAAGTGTTTCCTTCCTCCACCAGGTCTGGGTCCATGCGTTTAAGTTTGGCAAAAGACAAGATGGCCTTCAAAGTGCGTTCTGTCTCACTGGCTGCCCACAGACCTCGGCTAGTGGTAGGGAGACGGTCGTCGACCAGCCCCTCTTCATCCTCAATCATTTCTTCAAAGATGGCTGTCTGACCTTTGACGCTGTGGAGGAATTTTACTGATTAACCACCGCTTGGTTATGTAATCTGATTAATGATGGATCTAAAAATACTGCTCTACTTACGTGTGAGAAAACAGCTTGGACTCGTAATCTATGAAAAGTTCATCCGCTTTGCAAAAAACACAGCTAGAAAATGACAAGACAGATATTAGGTAAAATAAGTTTCAGAGTATTTACAAAGTGTTATGTAACACAAGGAAAAGCTGTCATATAACCTCCACATAACTTTATAAACTCAACATTTTAAGGTTTCTAACAGTGCTTGTACGAAGCTGCAAAATGCTGACGACATACTTGTTGAGTGGCAGTCGCATTGGCCTGAGATGACAAACTGTGGCCTCCTCTATAACTTCTTTCGAGGCCGGACCCTCAAGACTTTTCACTGCATCTTGCACAGTCTTTTGAGATTTCATCAGGTCCTGCATTTGTGTGGTGAGCAGAAACTGCAGACCATAGCCATCACGGAACCTGCAGGACACCAGACACTTGAAGCATCCTGGTCTTTTGATAAGTTCAAGGTAACGGCTTGCAACCACCATGCAACTACTCGGAACTACTTCATAAAAAAGTGCTTACTTGTCTGCCATGGAGAGCTTGTGGGCTTGTTGTTTGTAGCTGGACGTCAGCTCATTCTTGATGCGGGACACCAGGTCGTCATCAGTGGAGCAGCGAACTGCCCTCTGAATAACATCCAACCACCAGGGAGAGTTCAGCTTGACCTTGAGAAAGATAGATAATCATAGTGATATTCAACTACTTTAACTGTTTGTGTAAGTAACGAGTAGAATGCCAATTATAGTGCCATTAGCTACATTTACTATTTTCTTTTTATTAAAATAATTTGATCAGTAAGCTCCAATTTCCTGCTATGCAGTTTTCTTTTTGCTGTGCTAATTTGTTGGAGTTCATTAACAGATCCAAATAAATGTCATTTTAAATACATTTCAAGTAAGTTCATTTTAGGAGCTGCAGAGGATGTATATAAAAAGGCAATCAATGCAGAAATTTTATGATCTTAAGATATTGGTTTTGCACTCCTAAACATCACTTATGTCTCTCTTTATATATGTAATCTTTTCATAAAATATGTAATTTCCCAGAGTGTAAAGAAGTTCTCACTTTTCGCTTCAGCTCTTTTATGTTCTGCAGCACCGGCTGCAAAGCCTGCCGAGCATCCGCAACCTCAGAGTCGTATTTGGTCATGTAGTGCTGTCGCAGCTGCTCGGCCTACAGAGACAAGGAGAATGAAAAAACTGCAGTAGTAATTCTTAAAACACAGATTTGATTTAAAAAGAAGAAAAATAGATACATTCTGACAGTATAATATATATTTGTGAATCACCTCTTCATCTAGTCTGTCATCTCTGAGGGTAGGAGGAATCCCACGATGCTTTGCGCTTAGCAGCTCCATCAAGTTATGGGTAGCATGAAGCCTCTGTTTTACCACAATGGCAAGAGTAATAGAAAATTAATTATGTCAATACATTCTAAGAGCCAGAAACAAAGATTTTAGCTTCTGGTTTTTAAGTCATGTGTTCCCTCAGTCTTTGTAGAGATGAAATGTATGAGGCCACATACCTGTAACGAATCAGTCTTCAGTCTGCCTTTGTGCTCTTCTGATGAACGGAGCACTTCTCTATACATCTCTGCTGCCTCTACAAACTCACCTGCAGGTGGCAAAGGAAATAGTCATCCTTAGTGCCACTTAAAATGTCCACTACATGTCAAGCAAACAAAGTTGGCTGCACAAATCACCTCAGTGCAGTAACAATAAACACATCGCTTTACTGAGACCAGCCTTAACAAAACATCCCGGTGCAAAAAGTGTCGGGAGACACAAAGATGGGATCATGGCCTCTGTTTTGTTTAAACTAATTCCCATGGGAAACTAAGAGCAAAGGGAGCAGATGTATAGAAGTGGGGATCTATACCTCTGATGATGTGGATTCCAGCCAAACCATTGAGTGCGCACACCAATTGTCTGTGAGCTTCTTCACACTCCACTCGACATTTCTTCTGCAGGGACTTCAGGAGCTCCTCCATTGTCATGGTGCTACAGAGAGGCAGGCAAACCTGCTTAACAAATCCTCCAGTGCAGATTACACAGAATGGGTCAGCTTTAAATAAACACCCCCAGCAACAAAAAGGTTGCTGGGGGGGCTTCAATCATCCTAATGTTGTGATCTAGTCCAGCTGGACTGTTAATTAACTGCTGCAGCTGCCTTTAATAAGACCTCATCTCATGCATAAGCATCTTGAGAACACAATACCTTTTCTGCAGAGGCAGGAACTCCCCCCTGACAGCCTGTGGATGGCAGCAGGCTTGGCGCAGCCTGAGCAGCGGGCACAGGATGGTATTGACGGTACGGCGGTCGAGGCTGCCGAGTTTCAGGCTCCAGTCTGAGATCTTCCTGAGGTTAACCAAAGCGTCTTGGGAGCAGACCTCGTGCTGACGATGGTAGAAGTGACCCTCGACGGGCGAGAAGTGCAACCAGTGCACTTCCTCTGTCTGAGGCGGGATCTGAATCTGGAGAAAGATTAACAGGACCATCTAAGATGAGTACAAACATTCAAAAGAGAAAGCTTTAAGGATGTGTTTCATATGAAAAAAAAATGGGTCAAACAAAATAGTTCTTCAGACAGTCTCAATGAAATCCAGGCCAACGATCAGAAAAATACTTTTAAAATCCTACCTGATCAATGACGTCTTTTTTAGCCGATCGCCATAATATCTGAGCGATCACATGGTACAGAGGTTCCGTATTTCCACGTCGATAGGGACGATAAAGAAGCTGGTGCCACCAGTGCTTCACCCAGTATGGGTCAACTCCCAGGAAAAGCACAAGGCCATACAGATCTACAGCAAAAAAAAAAAGTTTTAATTATTTATTTTTTTACTGCTGAAGAGACCAAAGACTGAAATCACAACCTTGACAGATTAATTACATCTGTGCATAGATTTAACAGTTTGCTTTATTATATTTTGGCAGGTGAAGGCAGTAAAAACCTACACTTATTTTTATCTTTATATCTTTATATGCTACATAAAAAATTCAATTTGCATTCATACTCATAGTATTTCTTTTTTCTTCTGTGGTAACAGCTTCTTCACTTTACCTTCTAAGCCTCTCTGGACTGGAGTGCCGCTGACACACCAGCGGTTAACAGACGCAAGACGTAGAGCCATCTCCGCAGCCTGATGGGATCAACGTCAGGTGGTCGCATAAACTACGTTTAAATAACAAAACAAAGTAAGATGCAACAAGAATTGAATGATCTCACCTTCGCAGTGGGGCATTCAACCATCTGAGCCTCATCCAGACAGATTCGCCACCACTCCACAGCTACCAGAGGACTGGGTATAGCCATGTAACGCTTCTGGTTGCGGAAGCGGCGGCCGTCTTTGCTGTTACTGTGGGGAATGTCAACGTAGTTGAGCTCAGAGCGTAGCACGTCGTAGGTGGTAATGACCACGTCCTGCTCGGCGAGCATGTGAGGCTGAATGAATCCATGTTTCTTCACACCCTGATAAACCTAAGAGGAATGTGAAAGGCAAAATAATTAGGCATGCTTAAACACAGATGAGAGAGAGAAGAGTGCGTGCTTTAACAAATTATAAAAGATGTGTAGTGCTTGCACAATGTTGTGTTGTTCCTGCTCCTGCGTCATCATTGCAACTGACGACTCGCACTGTTGTGATGGTACAGTAGTGTAACATGCAATGATTTAAGTAAGTGCATTATTTTCAGAGTACCTGAAAGTTGGAAGGTAGAGGGTGTATTTTAAACCAAACCCTGGTCTTTCTTAATCTTAACAAAACAGTTTTGTTACTTACATCTAACCAATCAGTTTTGTGCCTAAACTGAGCCAAACAACAACTGCAAATAATCAAAACCACCTTTTAGTTTTACTCAGGAAGCACATTTAAGATTTATTTTATTTTTATTTTAGACTTTAAGCATATTATATATGAGATACTACCAAGAGACTGATGTATGAATCTACTCTCTCACCAGCACTCGTAAGGAGGAGGACCTGATATGCTTGTTGATCTCCTCGACCCACTGGTGGCAGATGGAGCTCGGGGAAATTATGAGGGTGGCTCCTGTGGACACGGGTTTCATGGCTACCAGGCAGTGAGGGCAGTAGAAAGGTGTAGTTTCAAGGCTCTCTTCTTTATAGTTCACACAGTCTGCGTGCTGCCACAGCTGACAGTTCATACACTGGACGCGGGCCTTGTAGTCAATGATGCCGAGTTCACCACAGATGCACTCGAATCTGTAGTCAGGGGTGTTAAACGGGACGACAGACGCTCTGGTGGGGGTTTCCGTCTCCTTGTCATCATCGAGCTGTGAAGCTTCTCCTCTTTCTTCGGGGAGATCAGCTATTCTGCACATGTCTCGTGTATCTGAGTCACTTTTATCCTGAGAAACCTGTAATGGTGCCGTGGAAGAATCCAGCATGTCATCTGGCTGATCTGCTTTCTCATTCAGACTTTCATCCCACTCTGTCTTTGTTTCTGCTTCCTCTGAGACAGGACAGTCAGATGTAGGGGTGCTCGGATCTCTCTGATCGTCTGAGAGAGAGTTTTGTAGAGCTGCCTCTGCCTTTTCTTTTGCTCGTCTCTGAAACATTTTCCTGGGCGTGCGCTCCGTGCTTCTCGAAGTCTTAAGAAAGACAAATGCAGACCAAACTCAGGCAACACAATAAAGTCATATTTGTAGCATGAAACATTCATATTAGAAGTTCTTTATTCTTACAGACTTTGATGATCCTGCAAATGTTTTCTTTGTTTCTTTGTACTTCTTTCCCAGCTTGAACGACCCCGCCAAGCCCCGACCTTTGACCCGGTCAACCATGCCGTCATCTATGAGCTTTGTCAGCGTCTTCCTGATGTGGTTGCGGTTCTTGAGGAGGTCATAGCCATAAGTGGCTCGGATGTAGGTGAAGATGGCATTGACTGAGGCTCCCTTGCCAGATCTCATCTCCTTTATAGCAGTGAGTAGCATGACACGCACAGCTGGAGAAATATAAGTATCATTCAAAAAAGTGTGAAACTTCAGTGACTTATGCGGATTGTCTAAAAAGACTTGAGTGACATACTTGGGTAGGATATTTTAATTTTAGGCTGAGCTTCAGACTTGCAGCTGATAACTTTCTTTCTTTCTAGCGGAGGAGGAGGAACAAAGTAATTCACAGATTTTCCCTGCAAAGCCACGAGATTAAAGAAAATAAATAAATCATAAACCATCGTATGATACATAAGATTTGATTACAAAGTTTAGGGAAGAAAACAAATGTGGCATTCATCACAGTAGAGGTCTACTAACCACAGGGAGTGTGAGGGCCTCTTGTTCGAGGTCCTGCCGGGTATGAAACAAGATTAGAGCCAGAACTTCCACCGTCTTTCCAAGCCCCATCTCATCAGCCAGGATCCCACCAGGCCACTCAATGCCAGCTAGTGGAAATTCTCGAATTAAGCTAAAAATAAAAAAAGAAACTAAATTCTAGTAGCTGCAGAACTATATCATACCTGAGAGTCACCTTAATGGGATAACAGCAAGTTTAAAGGTCAACTCATTCAAATTACACACGTTTTTTCCCACTGATGGTGTCCCTTCAGCCTGTTTTACTGTTGTGGTTTTAAGATAACAATTCTCCCATCAAGTTTTATGCTAATGGTGCTTAACAAACAAAATAATAACACACACAACTTTTGTGGTTTCAACTTAAATAGTAGTCCCCATAAAAACTGCCGACAGTGAGGCCTGTGGATTATATTGAGTTTAAGTGTAAACTGTTTGCAGAAAGATAAGATTCCCATCATCTTTATAATATTGAAAAGGCAGAAAATGTTTCCAAATGATCAGAACCTTTAACATGAGAATAACTATGTTCTTACCAGCCGATAAAAGGGTTGTAAAAGAGCTTTTTGCCGCACAAAGCGATCAACTCCCGCCAGAGGAAATGCAATGATTGTTCTGCAAAGAAACAGTAAATACTGAATATGATGCTTTTTGAGACAAACCACTGAGATCAAAAATTCTTAAATTCAAAGGGATCTAACTTAATTCAATTCAATTAAAATTCCAGTTAAAGGTGCATGAGCTGTAGGGGAATGAACAGAGGCACCTTTACTTGAGTTGGTCCTGTATTTCTCTCTTCTCAGCATCCAGTTGACTGCTTGACTCTGATAGGGCCTGAGTACAGGAATAAGAGCCTTATGCTGAACGTCATAGGTCACCTTCTGGCTTTCTTCCTGGTGCATATGCCTGACATAATCGTAGAGCTCCTCAACATTTTGCCTCTCCAGGTCGGTATCACATTCTTCCTCCTCATTATCTACGACCTCTTTATGGAGAATAAGCAACAAAAACAAGTCAAGGTGAATTGGAAACCCTGTGCTGCTATAGTTTGGTGTAAAGAACTTGGAGTATGCTTACCGGGAATAATGAAATCGTAGAAATACTCCATTAACTTCTGCATCAGTTGGTTTGCTTTTTTGAGCCGAGCATTTCCCTCACTGAGGAATTCTGGCTTCCCGAGCCCAGTTTCCAGCAAGCAAATCCCCACCTGCCAGACAGAGCCAGGAAAAAGATTAAATATAAAATAATGTTTAACAAAACTTGAACTGTTTGATGATTTGACTAAAGGAGCACAATTTTACTCCAGCCAAAGACAGCTGATTTAAAAAATATATGGTATTAAAAGCCGGGTAACTTCATGACCATTTATTAACAAAATCAAGCCTAAACATGGATCTTTGTGTCCCAGTAAAAGTACCTACATATACCTTGACTGAGTCGTCTTTTGCCTGGTGACAGAGCTGCACCACCCTCCTCTTCTGTAGCCAGTCGAGGTCCTCCAATGGGATCCTACGAAGGCTGCATTCTGCCGTACAAGTGTCTTCATCAGGACTGCACTGCACCTCTGAGCTCTTATCACAGCTGCTGTAACTGATGCAGAGTTGCTCACCCATCCTGTGAAACGTGAAAGCTCTCTGATCGCAGTCAGATGGGAGCCAGGCTGGCCTGACACTGAACTCCCCAATGAGTGCTTTCCAGATGTGGCTGAGCTTCAAAAGTGGAAACACAGTGAGCGCCAGGGAGGTAGAAGCAGCGGTGATGTCGGACGACGTGTTGGGAAGTTCTTCTGTAAACAGGACAGGGGTGCAGGCAGCCTCTGTGGCGCCCTCTGGAGGGGAGAGGAGGGTGCTACTAGGAGCTGGGTCCGCTGAAAGAATGGAACAAGTCGGTATCTCTTCATCTTCCTGGACTTCCTCATTCTTGCGGTCCTCCAACATGTTCCAGTTCAACCTCTTCTTAGCTTCTTCATCCACCCTCACAGGAGGGGCCCTCTTTCTTCGGCTACTCATGGTGAAGCTCTGCAAAGAGGGCAAATATTATGAAACGCTCACCAAAAAAAATAAACACAACGTCATTTATTTATTCATAACTACATCAGTAGCATATGCCAGATACTTATATTTATATTTGGTAGGCAGAGAGAAAATATCCTTCCTGAGTTTCCCTGAACAATGTTGACTATTGCCTAATAATAAACAATAACTTAATCATAAAAACTTTCCGTCATACAGACCATGGCTCCACAGTAAAGTGGTTTACTCATTCACCTAATAAGTGAAAGATCTATGGTTCGGTCTCCAGAGGAAACACAAATCCCTTTGGGGCATCCGGTTCAAAAAATCTGTCAAATTAAATATGCAGAGCTACAGAGTATGGCAACACCTGGTGAATAAGGGAGCAGCTGGAATATGCTTTTCTTTTACACAAACAAAATTAAGTAAAATCCAATTTTCCACTAACCAAACATTTTGTTTATTTATGTTGCCTTTTAGCCTATATATCCCTCCTTAAATCATTACATTTTTACATGCACTTATGCAGGACTTAATATACTCTGCTAGTACTCATGCATAATTCACATTTCAACTAAATCCATATTTATGTATTACTGTGCCCTGGTACAACCTTTTTAAGCTGACTTTATCAGATGACTTTTTCGGAAACTGTCCAGCTCCTGAGTGTGCACAGCATTAATCAACTGCTGGTAGATCCACAGCAAAAATAATGTTTCTACAAAGACTTTTATATTAATACTGTAGTATGTTTGTACATGCATGAATGCTTCTGTTCTCACAGCTAGAGCTTTGTGTCTAAGATGATCCTTTTAGAAGTAATATGTTGACATCATATAGAGTCCATCCAGCCATCCTCTTCCACTTATCCTTGTCAGGGTCGCGAGGGGCTGGAGCCTCTCCCAGCTACCATAGGGCAAGAGGCATCATACAGAGTCAAAAGTAGGAAAAAACCCCACTAGAAACTGGAGTTTTAAAAAGTTTAACCTCTTGCATCCTTGGGATTACTTGTACATAAGCTTTCTTCATTTTTAAAAAAAAAACTTTTTTGTTTAAGACGAGCACCCATAATTGCAACAGTTAATTATAATAAGACCACTTCAACGACAGATTGTGGATATCCCTTGTGAGCAGTTATTATGAGGGTGGCAGCACCTGTGATGTTCAAGGCTGATCTCTTATTCAGCCACGCTATTTTGTTTGGGGAGAACTTGGGTCCTGTGCAACTTCAGCATACCCAAAATACTCTGACATTAAGACACAGGAGAATCTGATGGATTAGAATTAAGTAACAAAGCTACCTTTAGCTGCTTCCCTATTCATGACAGCATAATGCCACTTTTGGCAGCTTTTATGCTGATTGCCCTTCCTGACAAAACCCAAATGTATGTGTGTCTCTGACTGAGCCAGGAATCAATATTGATCACACGTAAGTATTTCATTAAATTGACGTTTAGTCCTCTGATGTAGGGTGGCATGATGGTGTGGTGGTTAGTGACATCACCTCACAGCAAGAACGTTCTGGGTTCAAATCCAGTCTGGATTCTGTGTGGAGTTTGTATTTACTCTGGCTTCCCCCCATTGTCCAAAGATCTCCCTTACGTTACATGGTGAATGTGAGTCTGTCTCTGTGTTAACCCTAAAATAATGTGGCAATCTGTTATACCCTGCTTCTCACCATATGAATAGTATAGACAATCATTCTGTACAATACAATAATATAACAATTGTATATCTACAATCTGTATAGTTTCATATTTTTAACCATATTAATATCCTTTTCATAGCCTGTACATAGCTTGTAAACTCACTATAGTCTGTACATACGTATAGTTATAGCATATTCATAACATACCTTCATACTGTGTACATTGTAACATACCTATAATAGTTCCATATTCTGTAATATATCTATATTATTGCTAAAGCACTTTCTGGATGGATGCAAACTGCTTTTCATTGCCTTGTACTTGTGACATTTGCAATGACAATAAAGTTGAATTCTATTCTAATTCTAATTCTATTCTATTCCATGACAGCTGGGATAATCTCCAGAACTTGATAAGTTGAAGAAAGTGGATGGACAAATTGAATTCAAGGGCTGTTCCAATAATGCTGAGGCCGTTCTCCAGAGAACAATAGGTGGTGATACCATGTATGTTGATTTCTAATCCGGAAAATGACTTTAACGTGTCCACTTATTTAGGTTGGCACCATAAGCTACTATGTTGATGTTGATCCCAGGTAGAAGTGATCTGCCTTTGTAGTACAGAAAACTGAGGGTTGACCCTGAAGTTTCCTGGTTAAGATGAAACCCTGCTTCACAGTAAAGGCCTCTTATGGGATACAACAGACTTCTTATTTACCAACAGGTCAACAAGGCTCATTTGGGAGATAGCATATCAATGGAAGCAGCATGTGAGGTACTTACTGTGCTATTAAACTATCAAAGCGAATGAGACATATCCCACAAGACAACCTGTCAGAGTTTAAGTTTGCATCCACAGCTGGAGCCTGTCACTTCACCTACATTGTATCTGTGTTTACCTATGGCTCAGGCTACATGTACTGCTAGCTGGCTAACTTATACATCTTCTACACGACGGCTTACAAATAGCAGTTTTAAAATTAGCTCCTTCCCTGCGGGAAGAGTTTATCCTCTGAGAATTCAGTCAGCAGCGAAACCATCAGCACACAACAGTCTGTGGTATAAACAGTGTTACACAATGAGAGCACTTTCGCACAGCGCGCCACATTTCATCCCCTGACTGCAAACAAGCAAATTAAAAAGGTAAAAGAAAAAAAGCATATTTACTTGTCGGGTCTGCCTCAAACTGCTCCTGTTAATACAGCACGACGAGAAACCGATTCATGTTGAAGCAGCTCCACACAATCCGGCTGAACCGCAGTACAGTTCATCTACGGACATCAATGTTGACGTCCGCCATTTTTAAATGCAGGAAATGACGTCAAAGCAGGGGAAACTGTCAGATTAAGTTTATCTAACACAAATTTGTATGACTCAAAACTTACAACAGATTAAATGATTTGCTCCAAATGATTGGTTTTTTTTGTCTTTCTTTTTGCATTTCTTTACATTTTTTCATGGTTATATATATATTGCCAATATCAGACAAAAACAGACAAAAACTGAGTTTGTGTTTGAGTCTAATGAGTTTAAAAGTCAATATTTGTATATGACCACCTTTATTTTTCAACTCAGCCTGAACTCTTTCTTCTTTTCAGTTTTCTTGTCATCTCTTCTACTACCACTACTTCAATAATGTTGATGTTCAGGGTCTTGAGGAGGCCAGTCCATGACTGATAGGCTCTATTGCATGTTTTTTTTTTCCAGCTGTGGTTATATTGCACTGGCAGTGTGTTTAAAAATAATTATCATGCTGAAAAATTAAGCAGTTGCCAATAAGATGCTTTCCAGAAGGCAGTGCGTGTTGCATTAAAATCTGGCTGTATGTGTTTTTTTAATGTGTTTATAATTCCAGCAAATTTGAAAAGATCTCCAACACCACTGGCTGAAATGTGGTCCCAAACCAAATTTTGCAAAAGGCTGTAAACACTCACTGTTGTACCGCTCTCCTGACCTCTTCCAAACATACTGGTGCCGGTTAGAACCAAATTTCAAATCTTGATTCATCACCCAATTAGACTTGTTTCCACTGATTTTCAGGCCAGTTCTGGTGTAATTTGCCATTTTCTCCCCGTTTCCCTTCCTTAAGAATGGCTTCATGAAAATTTTATTTTTATTGTCAGTAAGACTATTTAAAGGATGCATAAAAATAATTTTGCTTAAACTACGGCTTGTACTTTACTTTTTCTTTCTGGCTCAAAATGACTTAATATGAATGATAAGAAACATGTTTGATTATAGGTCAACAAGCATTTCGGAACAGGTTAAATACCGGTAATCCTTTTTTGGCAGATGATCATTTAAAGCACTGGCATCTGATGAAAAGACAGGGAACTGGTATGAGGGCTGAAGAAAATCAGAAGCTCTGCCAGCGAGAACAGCAGGTCCACAACTCCACCTGAGAGAGAGGGAGAGAGAGAGCAGCAGGCAAGAGAAAGGAAAAGAAAGAAGTGGGAAAAAGACTACCTGGACCAGGACACAAATTATACCTTTTTCTAACAAACTGCTTAAAGATAGAATTAAATTTGATTCTTTGCTAAGTTTTCTCTTACATGTAGACACAACAGTGTTTCATCCTTTGAGTTGGGTGGGGTTTTTTTGTTATGCTTGAATGATTAATATGTCATTTTTATGTGGCTTAGCGTTACAAAAAACAGAGATTCCTCTGACAATTCTCAGGTAAAAACACTGATTTGTAAATGAGCCGAAAAGCAGTCAATGGCCAAAACTACAAAAAAATTGGAAGCAAAATATAAAAAAAAAAGAGAAAAAAAAAGGAAAAAAGAGTCACTCAGCATTTTTGCACAAAGCTGTAGGTTTATAGAGAGTTTTGTGGTCTAATCGTTAGGATTACAAAGGGTACCTCTAGGTTGAGTAAACGTTTATTCAGTGAGGTTGCAGCAGTGGCATCACCCCCTTCACCACAAGGTGGCAGCAGAGCCCGCTCTCTTTTGACAGCTGCAGCAGTGAATAACAAATACATCACATCTGTCCGTGTCAGACACAACGCAGGAGGGAAAAATTAAATTGAAGTTTGACGAGTCTCTTTGAAGTTTGCATAAAGTAAGCGACTGCCTATAAACAGTCTCTTACGTTGCGCTGATTTGGTCCAGGGGGTTTTAATGGAAGCTTGTCAAATCGTTATCTATCCCCGACTTATTTATTTATTTTAAAATATGCTTCTCAGGAGCCTCACTCTCACCCCGATCTCTTCCAGAATGTTATCAATCGACGCATCACTGACCCTCGTGATGTGCATGAACTCTGGTTTTAAATCAGGGACACTGCAGTGAGTTTGACCCGATTTAAAAATGCAGTGAGCAAGAGGAGAAGAAGGGAGCATCTTATCACCAGTGCAGAGAGAGAGAGGGAGAAAGGGAGGGAGGAAGAGTCCCACCGTGTTTCGGAGGCAGAAGAGTCCAGACCGGCGGCTTCAGAGGAGACACGGACCCACTATGTCCCGGTTATGTCCTTACCTGGTTCAGGTAGGTGAAATCACGTCTTTAAGACTGTTAAACATGCATGTGCATGCAGCTGATGATGTTGCATGTTATGACCTGTGAATGACACCGTTTTATAGCTGCAGCTGAGGACCTGGAGACAGCTGCTAAACGATAATAAAGAGTAATTAGGCAGAGTCATTATGTGTGCGGTTTGAGATGGCTCATTTCTGGCTCAAGCCATAGTGATTTTTGATTTTGATTTTTTTGTCAAAATAGTCCAATACTTATTTCCAAAGGCTTCTTTTACTCACTTAACTTCAACTGTAGAAAACAACCACATGTATCAAAGTTTTTTTTTAAAATAATTACCATGTCCACATTGATCTTTGCTCAATTCAGTTACCCAAAAAATATTAAATCAGAATACTTTAAATTTTTTTCATTACCGTTGCATAGCTTTATTCATGATGGATATTAATAGATATTAATTCATTTTTAATACTTGAAGTCATAAAACATAAAACTGCCCTTACTTGTTACTGTACAAAGCAGTAATGGAGTGCACACACAATAGCATGTACATTGTGATAGTTTTAAATGTTCATTCACTTCTATTTTTGCATCTAAACCCACTAAATGTCAGAAAATCCAACCAACTATTCAGAAGAAAATGTAGAACGAATGGGCTTTAAATGTTAATAAGTTCAAAATATAGCACTCATTATTTCATTTTTTGATAATCATGATGGATTTTAAAGCTGTTGAGAGCATTAAGCAAGCATTTTGTCCTGAAACTGACACTAACTTGACACTTTTAATATGAAGTAAGAGCAGTAAGTGTGAAAAGGATATTTCATCATCCAAATGATCCCACAGGGGTCTTTATCAATGACTGAAGAGGTCTCTAGCTGAATTACAGGATTGTAACTTCTTAAACAGGTCAGTTAAGGATGATTTAGACATAAGGTTAAATAGGGCAGCATAATTATGCAGCCTTTATCTTCTCAGTTCTCAATTAATGATGGGAATATGCAATGTTGTACATATATTTATTGTCGATTGCAGGGTATTAAATCATAAAGTTACATCATTTAAAAATTGGACCAAATTTCATTAAAAAATGTTTACTATAAAATGTATTTATGCATACTACTTCAAATGTGGTCATGCAATTTTTAGATTATACATGTTTATTAACCCCATGAAATACATTTGGAGAAAAGTCAAGTTAGATTTCACACACTTTTAATTAATAGAGATGAGACTAGTAAGGGGGAGAATACAGACAATATTGTTATAGCGTAATATCCTGAGCTTTGCTCTTATTTTTGTCACGTCTCCACTTTGAAATGGCATCAGATATGAGGAATGAACCCGAGGTAGAAGCTCAACAAGCAGTCAAAGGTATAAATGTAGAATCAGTTGAGATCCTCAACTAGGACAGTGGCAGCTGTCCGTGGTGCTAGAATTTGAGCATTCTCAGTTTTCAAATAGCTCTGTATCTTTAGATATGTACTTATTCCCTCCCAAAAAGTATTTGCCTGGTTGGATCTCCTGTATATTTTTACATTTTTAGCTATGGTGTGATTGGATGACAGATGATTGATCTGCAAGTATTTTTTCTCCTACAGATTTCTGAAATACATGTGTTGAATTATTTAGATTTGTCAATGTAATAAATGTATTATAAAGCAAGACTTAACGCTCCATGTCTCATTTGCAGGGTGGAAACACTGAAGAAGAAGCAGATGAGTTTAATTTGCTCGTAGAGGATTGATGGCCCTGTATTATGGCCAAGTGGACATGATTCTACATTCAGCACCTCTGGCACGATGTCGAATATGATTTACCTGACTGTCGTAAGCATTTTATATTTACCTTTTTTACTGTTCGAGGCATTCGGTTTGTCCAGAGGAAAGTATGAGAGGTCGGTGGTGCCAAGTTCTGCCTCTCGCCTGGTGGCGAGGATGGACGGGGATATTATAATTGGAGCCCTTTTCTCTGTTCACCACCAACCATCAGCTGAGAAGGTGGCGGAGAGGAAATGTGGAGAGGTCCGCGAGCAGTACGGCATCCAAAGGGTGGAGGCCATGTTCCACACTTTGGATCGGATTAACTCGGACCCAAATCTGTTACCCAACATTACCCTTGGATGTGAGATCAGAGACTCCTGCTGGCATTCCTCGGTGGCTCTGGAGCAGAGCATCGAATTCATACGAGACTCTCTCATCTCCATCCGGGATGAGAGCGACGGCTCCAGGTGGTGCATTGAAGGGGCGCCTTCCAGTCAGCCACCACCGACCAAGAAGCCCATCGTTGGAGTCATTGGGCCGGGCTCCAGTTCTGTTGCCATTCAGGTGCAAAACCTTCTGCAGCTATTCAACATCCCGCAGATCGCTTATTCTGCAACTAGTATTGACCTCAGTGACAAGACACTGTTCAAGTACTTCCTCAGGGTTGTACCCTCAGATACTCTTCAAGCCAGAGCTCTGGTGGACATTGTCAAACGATACAACTGGACCTATGTGTCAGCCGTTCACACAGAGGGTAAGACACTTTTCTTTATCAGCTGGGGGCTCACAACACAGCAATCTAAACTCAAACAGTACAGTAGTCTAATAAGAACCTAGCTTATTAGACTCCTACATTACCTATAATGCCACTCATTAGCTTTTTAAAAAAGCCCCTTCATGGCTTCCTGTGTTTGAAAACACACACTGTTGAAACCCTACATCTCCAGTGTGTGATACAGACCTTCTAATACACTGTTTCGAGTGCAGTTTCATGAAATCTAGATTCATCTAGACCTACAGAAGTTCTAGATTAAATCATTTGACATCATTTTGGCAGGTTTTGCAAGCTTGAAAACTCTCCAAAAATGTTTTTATTGACTAGCTGAGTACGATTCAATTTGACAGGTAAACTGACCTTCATTTGCAAAAATGCGGTTCTATATTAATAGTGTCTGTTGTTTCTGTTGACCTAATGTATTTTATAAGAAACTCATTTCATTAGGCACACCTATTCAACTACTCCTTAACACAAATGTCAATTCAGAGATGATCATGATGACATGCTAGAGCTCAAAAGAACTATCAGAATGGGTAAGAAAGCTGATTTAAAGGTGAAATAACCACTCATTACAACCAAGGTATGCAGAAGAGCATCCCTAAACCTTAAAGCAGATGGGCTGCAGCGGAAGGCCACACTGGGTGCTATTTGTGTTGCCTTTGAACAGGGATGGCTGTAGTTCCCCTAGACTTTCCAAAATTGGGTTATAGAAGATTGGAAAAATGTTGCCTGTTCTGATAAGTATTGACATGTGCTACTACGTTCAGATGGTAGGCTCAGAATTTGGCTAAACACCACAAAATCATGGATCCATCCTGCCTTGTATTAACAGTCCAGGCTGGTGGTATGGTATGGTATGCTATGGTATGGAGACGTTGCCCCCCTTAGCACCCACTGTGCATCATTTAAACACCATGACATGGTCCTGCAGCAGGGCGATGCCACAAAGCTCAGTTCATCAGTGGTTTCTTGAACATCACAGTGATTTTACTGTACTCAGATGGCCTCCATAGTCACCAGATCTCAAACCAGTAGTGTGTCTTTGGGATGTGGTGGAACGGCTCACATCGCAGATGTGTGGTCCACAAATCTGCAGCTATTTCATGACACTCTCACGAAAACTAAAAGCAGTTCTGAAAGGAAAAAGGGGGTTCAATGGAATACTACCAAGGTGTAACTAATGAAGTGGCTGTGCTCAGTTTAAGTATGGCTTATGTACTGCTGTTCCAACAGCAGGTGGCTGCAGACATGATTAAAGCCTGTTTTGTGTGACTAATCCATATTCGTTCAAGTGGTGGGCAATTTCAGAGGAGAAGTGAGGTCTCTTTATGGTAATGATACCATTTGTTTTCATGCCTTAAAGATCATTTGAGGCATAAACTATCATTTTTGTACAACACTTGCTCAAAACACAACAGTCATCCCAAACTCATTTTTTCCAGGCATGTCTTTATAATCAGATTCTAATTACGTTTCCTCCCACAGTTTTTATACCCGAGACACGGTTACGGAAGCTGTTGCAAATCAGTTTTAACTGATGGAATATGAAAACAAGTTTAAAACCATCTGCTAAATCCAAACAAAAACCTGGCAAGCCTTCCTTGTTTACAGAAATGAATACCTGTTTGTCATTCTGTAATGAATTAAATATGAGCAGTAGGTGTTAGATGTTACAGAGGAAGCTAGATTACAACCTGTTTATTGGATTTATGAGTGATGCTGCAGCTGAATGACTGCGAACATCTGGACGGACAACCTAAAAATGACAAGACTTATGTGAGTGCTCATCCTCTGATGCTACTCTTGAGGTCACGGTTGGCCCATTTGCTCTAGTTGCACTGCTCTTGATTCCACAGCAAGAGGTCTGGGGACACAGTGAACTATTTAAATGTTAAAAGAAGAGTTTTTCGATAATTTTCCCTCTGGATTATTTCCTTTAAAGAACATCTTATAGAATAAAACATGACAGAATGAACTTATGAATGAGAACCCTTTACATTTTCTTGTGAATGAGCCAAACTGACAGCTCCTTTTATCTTTCTCAGGTAACTATGGGGAGAGTGGGATGGAAGTATTCAAAGAGCTTGCCTCGCAGGAAGGCCTTTGCGTCGCCCATTCTGACAAGATTTACAGCAATGCTGGGGAGAAGCACTTCGACAGGCTGCTGAGAAAGCTGCGGGAGCGTCTGCCTAAAGCCAGAGTTGTTGTCTGCTTCTGTGAAGGCATGACAGTCCGAGGGCTTCTCATGGCTATGAGACGGCTCGGAGTAGCCGGAGAGTTCCTCCTAATTGGCAGGTTTGTTGGAGAATGTTTTCCCACAGGGCTTTTAGGTTTGTCAGTCGCAGTGCTCTTTGGAATAAAAGAACAACAATGACGAGAAGAAAATCTTTCTTGCTGATGCTTTTCAAAAGTAGCTGTATTTTTATATATCCACAAAAATCAGTCAGTATATCAGTTTAAATAAATAAGAAGCATATTTGTATGTCAGATAGAGTAATGGCCTTTGTGTTAATAATGCTGATTCCAATCCCAAAAATGTTAGGATGCTGGATGATTAGGAAATCTCTTTAACTCATATTTAATCCAGAATTGAGTGTAGAAAATATTAACTGTTTAAAATGACAAAAATGTGGCATTTAAAGAAAAAAATTATGTCACTTTGAATTTGATGGCTGCAACATATCTCAGACAAGATGCACTCAGAGAAAGCAAACCTCCCCCAAGGCAGCTCATGCTCTGGGCAGTATTTACATTTAAGGGACTACTACTATATTTTGTATATATTTATTTTGTTTTCCTTGTTTGTTTGTTTTTAAATATACTTTAAGACATTTGTGCTGCAGTTTACTTATTCAGAAACATTGTACATGTATTCAAATTGTTATTTAATTGGTTATAACCTGCTACTGTAATATACAAAATAGCGTGATGTATCGACTCCCTATTGCCAATATAAACAATGGCAGTAAGAAACAGTTATAAATAGCTCTATATAACTATTATAGTAATGCCTTGACCTTCAGATACATCTACTGACCGTAAAGAGGAGGTCAAAGGTCAAATTTGACATATTATTTGAAATCTTTATATATGTGACACTTTTACGAATCATAGTTTCAAAGTTATAAGGCTTTTGTCAAATCATTAATTGCTCATGCACACACACAAATATATTGTGTTATTTAATTTAGTTTCGTAATCACATAATTTCCTCAAGGATCAATAAAGCATTCTGATTCTGATGCTCCCACATACCATCAGAGACACAGGCCCCAAACTGAGCGCTGATTATAATCCAGATGTTCTCATTCCTCTTTAGTCCAGAAGAAGAACACAGCAATTTCTCCAGATCCTCTGAATCATTTGATGAAATTATGCACTGTAAATGTGGAAATATTCAAAGTCTTCATAATTCTATGTTGAGGAACATTACTCTTAAACAAAAGACCCAGTTTTGTTGCACACAGGTGGTTCTCTGCTAATCTTTGATATTAGGAAATGCCACCTCTCTGAGATGCTCTTTTTTAAATACCTTATTTTATTACTGATCTGATGCCAATTAACCCAATTAGTTGCCAAATGCACCTTTAGCTGTTTTTTTAATTCCCTCTTACTTGTTCAGTGTTTTGTTGCCCCCATCCCAACATTTGACAATGCCTTAGTTTAAATGTTTAATGATCCATGTTCGACGTGAGCAAAATATGGATTTATGAGCTCTGGAGATCATTGCATTCTGTTAATTACATTTTGCACAGCGTCCCAACATTTCTAGAAATGGGTTTTTAATTTATCCTCCCAACAGGCATATTGAAACTAGCTGTGTTTTATATCTCAAAACTTGACATTTTTCAATAACCTGAGGTGCTTGTGCCACATTATTGACCAAATATTATCAAACCAAGGTATATCTGCACACATGGGCCTTCACAAAAGATGCCAGTATGTTTTAGCCATCAGTTTGTGGACTTGCTTTTGAAGCCGACGTGACCCATGACCATATTTGGAGGACAGGTCTAGGGAGCTATCAGCTACCATCAGTGCTGCCTAGTTACCTTGGTTATCAAGGAGTGCCCATAACTCACTATAAAATTTATATGAATGAAATATGGTACAACAAATGGCACCCATCTTTCACTCATAGTGGTTATGTCATAAATTATGCACAACTCCAAACCCTAATGCAATTTAAACAGGCGATTTCCATCTAAAAATAACACCTGTGCAGTGTGTACAAATGGGGAAATTTGTACTGCTGTAAATGCCATCTTGCTCCAGCTCTGCTTTTTTTTTTGGCACTCGGGATCATTTAGTAGCTCTTCTGCAGCATTCACACGCTGTCAGTCAAGATAAGGATTAGCAGTTTCCAAATATTTAACAACTATTCTTCCACAACACGTTTAAAGATTAAATTTAGTGTTAATGTTTTACCTTTTAGAGAAAAGATGTTAGGCATCTTACTAGAAGATCCTTTCAGGACCCCTTCGTCTTCTACTAAATGCTAAACATAGAAAAATGACACTCTGCTGACTGAAATATGAATGCTGAATTCTATGTTGTGACACTCAGTTGTACTCAGAATGGATTATATACAAAAAGCTCATATGAAGCAAAATATTCTTCCTTTCCTAACGGTAGCAGAGTTCCCCTGAAAGCAAGAAGATGCTTTGAGTCTGGCTCGGTAATGAATAATGCATTCACGCTCCCTGTCAGATCACAGGAGGGATGGGCTAATATGGGACAGCACCTCCAGCATAAGCTGGGGAAAGTGGAGTAGTGAACATCAAAGCTTATATCAGCACATATACCAGGCATTCCCTTTTTGTGGAGCCTCAGTTCACCTTAAGTCCAGTTAGCAGTTGTTGTAGAACCAACGCTAAAAGCCAGCTACGGCTGATTTGCCAAGAGTGGTTTATTAATGTTTAGATTCAAAGGAGTCAACCCGATTTACTTGCGACCCAAATGATGGAATAGGTGCATAAAGTTAAAAAAAAATAGGACACATTAAAGCCTAAACTCGCTCTCACCCCTTCTACTTAAATTTGCACTGCTGTGAAAGTCTACACTGAAGATAAGGAGGGCGTGAGTTTGGTAGAGCAGTGTGCGTGTCTGTGCACACGTGTGTGTTTTCTGGGTCAAGGAGACTACTGAAAAAGGAAAATGTTTTTTAGAGCAATGCAGTAAGTGAACACACGCAGGCCTGTGCAGTGGGCAAATCGAAATGCCTGAGGTGCTGGTCATCAGCCATCCATCTTCTGCTGTGTGGAGGATGAAAGAGATGGCTGTTGTCACACTGCAGAACCCACACATCACAAACAACAAACAACTCGTTTGATCAACTCTCCAGTGAAGCCCCCATTGTGTTGGAATTCATAGAAAATATCAGTTTTATGATTTAGATTGCAATGTTTGACTAGTGATCAAATAAATGATTTCATTAAAAAAACTGTTTGGCTCTACATTCATAGTTTTTCTAATAACACCACTGTGCCCCAAATTAAATGATTCACAGACGTGTGAGCTCAGACTTGTGTTAGAAGTCTGTACAGTATGTGCGTGTGTTGACGTCAGAGCTGTAGGTTTTTGGCACCCAGAGTGTTGGACTGGGGGTAGTGTGATGCTGAGAAGCAGATGGCCAGGTACTGTTGATACTGTCACGCTGGACAACCATTGTCAATTTATTTTTGAAGCACCAGCCAAGCCAAAGATGCTGCCGGCTTTCGCTTCTTAAACAAAATGTGGGTTGTAGAAGTCTGGAAAGTGCTATTTTTGTCCTGTGGATGGGTTTTGTGTAATATATACAATATTTTTAAATATTCTGTTTTGAAGGGTATTTAATTGTTTTGGAGCAGATTTAAATGTCTGTTTAAATGTTAAAGCCCTCTTCTTATTGTTTCATCTTTTAAGGCCGTGTGTACAGGCACACAACACACGCAATGGTTGTGCTCACTATTTTCACTTTTATTAACAGTTGCACAACAAGAAAACAGTCTCAGTCCAGATCTCAGTCTCTCCCGCTCATCTCTTCCTTCACTATAAAAGAAACAGAGCCTGTCATCAGTCAAACGCCATTACCTGTCGCCTCACCTGCCTCACTGCTCCACTCCTCCCCTGCAGCTGAGCCAGGGACCACACCTCCACATGGTGTTACTCTCCAAAGCTGATGAGCTGACGACCTGCTGAAGTTCAAATTAAACATCAGAATGGGGGAAACGGGATTTAGTGATTGGTTTGTGGTGTCAGATGAAGTCTTCAGAAGAGCATCTCTGAATGCAGAATATGTATCTCCTTGAAGGAGATGGATTACAGCAGCAGAAAACCACGCAAGCTGGGCTAAGAGCAGGAAACCGAGGCTACCATTCTCATCAACAACAGGAAAGTGTTGCAGATATTTGTCTTTTTATTTTGTTTTTATAACTTGCAAGCATATTGGAAATTTGCAACTTTGAGTTAGTACCAAACATATGTAAAGGCAGGTAATACTACTACTACTACTACTACTACTACTACTACTACTACTACTAATAATAATAATAATAATAATAATGATAATGATAAGACACCAAAATACATTTCTTAATAAGGTGTTGGACAAAACTAGAACAGCTTTGGCACACTTTAGCAGTGAATCTCAAAATCTATAAGCCTGCTGGAGTTCTGTCTTTCCTCATTTACTGTTTTCATGATAGTCCAAAATCTCCCACAGGTGCTCAGCTGGATTTAAATGTGTTGATAGCACATTATTATTATCAAACTATCCAGTGACCCAAGCTTTGAGCCAATAGCTAAATGAATGAGAACAATAAATATGTCACTTGTTCCATATTTCCAGTTATATTTGTTGTATTGTGAGAAAGAGCTCCTGTATCTGTCCTTGTGCAGCAGAGCTGAATCAGTCTGTTAGAGAAGGTGCTTCTCTGCCTGTCCAGTAATGAATCCAGAGGCTGGAAATGATTCTCCATGATGAGTAACTGCTTGTTAGTGACTTTCCCCCCAGCACAGCTTCAAAAGTGTCCAGTTTGCAGCCAATCCCAGACCCAGCTCCGATGCTGCTCCCCCAGCAGACCACAGCAAAGCAAACTGCCTTCGTCACAGATCTCCAGCATTTCTCTGCACATGTCTCAGCTTCCTCAGGAAATAGAGCCTGTTCATCACCTCTTTGTTCACAGCCTGTATTGGTCTTCCAATTCAGCCTGCTGTAGATGTGGACACTCGGTTACTTGTTCTTCTCCACCACATCAAAATCCTGTCACAAGTTAGACACGGGTCATCGTTTTTTGATCACCACCTCTCTGATCTTATTCACATTTAGAAGCAGATGATTCCTCCAAGACTACTTCACAAATCATCGTCTCAGTAGAAGAAGAATTGGGTTAAATGCACTTGAGAAATCACAGAAGGTGATCTTGACCTTGCAGCTGTTTCTCTGTGTATGGGAGGAAGCTGTCTGCAGCATGTAGATGAATATATCGCCCACTCCCCGGCTTGGTCTGTATTCAGCGTCAAGAGATGTATTCACCTGTGGTCTTTTAGGTGGACCATCTTCAGTGCCATCATCACATGAGGTTGCTTTCATCATCAGGATAAACATGTGTCATCATAGGATACAGGTAATCTCTTAAAATAGCTGGATTGATTTACAAGCAAGTGGACCCAAACCATGACAGCAAAATGCTCTGTGCAGCTAATGTGCCACCAGATTCCCTTTCTTTGTGGCTAAAAGGACTGAAGGGTTGAAGTTTTTCTTCAGGTTGTCACTGATCTGTAATGTTTTGTTTTCCATTCAGTGTGTCGCTGCATTTTAAGAAGCTGTTTTTCTGTCAAATCATCACTGGAATATTCAGTTTAAAGTCTCTCATATTCCCTTTTCTCAGCTTTCATTTCACCCGCTGAGACGTACAATGCCACATGAATATATCAAGGACTTGATCCTACACTGCATAATGCTGCTATAAAACACATTTGAAACTGAAATGAATGAGAAATGGGGTTTTCATTTTTATTCTAATTTAAATCTGGAGCATCCAAAAGTCTCTTTTGTCTGCATGACCTTTTGCAACAGGATCAGATGCTGAACTGACTTTCAAAGTGTTGAGTATAAAGCTATAAATACGAGTTATGACCAGCTTTGACACTTAGGGTTCTAGAGTCTACGTGTTGGGTGGGAGTTTGTTTCTCTCCGGGGCAGATTGCAGAGCCGCAGTACTAATCTGCGAATTCTCACCAGACTTGTGATTGTGTCTGTGGACTGAGGCTTTTTTTTTCTTCTTCTTCTTTCAGCAAGTACAGCGAGCACTCCACGCCCCTCAGCGGGGAGGCTGAAAGGGAAACAAAGTCAGGAAAACAAAAGGGAGATGTTGTTTTTCTTCAGGATTTAGTGTGCGCTGACTTTTGGAGCTCGGCAGCATAAAACAGTTTGTTATTTTTGTCTTGCCAGATGCTGACTAATATTGTGTGACTTGTTATTAAATTATAAAAATGCAGTAGCTGGAGATAACCTTTAGGGTTAGGTTTGAATGCTTGGCAGGTTTTAGGTTGTGTATTGATATTTTGTTGATTGCAAAAGATATTCCTTTGATAACAGAGCTTTAGAAAATACATCAATTTAACTGTCTCTGATTAGATCCTTCTCTTTCTCTTCTCTTTCCCACAAAAGTGATATAATTTATTATTTATTTATAATATTATGGGTTTTGAAAGGTCAGTAGGAAAGATTTTGCAATGCTTTAAGCTCTGACATAATTTTTAGACATACAATGCAGCAAGTGGGTGTCTAGTTTAAGTAGAAATGATTACAATGTCCTCCTTCTCTCCGCAGTGATGGATGGGCAGACCGAGTCGAGGTGGTGGAGGGGTACGAACAGGAGGCTGTGGGAGGCATCACCGTGAAGCTGCACTCTGAAGAGGTCTCCTCATTCGACGACTACTTCCTGAGGCTCAAGCTCAGCACCAACACCCGCAACCCATGGTTTCCAGAGTTCTGGCAGTACCGGTTTCAGTGCCGCCTTCCCGGACACCCGCAAGAGAACTTGAATTATGCACGGAACTGCTCAGGTAGCTAAACAACTCGTCAAGCAATTATGATGTTTTCCTGCTGTTTCTTTGCTTTGTTTAGGTTTTTTTTATTCCTGGTTTCCGTTTTTACGCCAGCGTGCACATCTGCTTGTCTTTTTCAACTGTTCTGATGCGTTCAATGCCCAAAGGATGATGCCAAAAGGGCCCCACAAACTGGAACACGCTATTTAAATATGAATTAGACTGCCAGAGGGTAAAATTCTCTCTAAGTCAATCCAGTAACACATATTTTTTTTATATTGTTCATTTCTGTGACACTTGGCTTTACAGAGGATGATGATCTAGGTAAACTAAATCCTTTCACGTATAACAGAGCTAATGCATTATTTGTTAATTTCTCGAAACAATGCTCAACAAGCATGTTTCCAAGACATAACTGTTTTATACACCACTCATATGTTTTTCTTTTTAAAATAAAAGCCTCTATATATTTACGTTTTCAATCTTAAGCTTTATGTTTTATGGGGATGAAGATGTTTCTCAAGCTCCCCAAATTTAAAATCAGTTATTTTAAAATGAGCCTATTTGAACATGTTGATAAACGTAAATATAAAATGTTGCATGCAGCAAAAATCAAAAAAACCTTTTTTGACTTTAGGCTATAAAGATACTTTTGGGAATTTGTTTTTGCCATTGCATCTTTTTTTTCCTTTGCACATTATTTTCAAGGATTTCTTTGATATATGACGCATATTTCTGCTTTTATTCATTTTTATGAGGCATCATTATTTAATAGCAGTTATTCACATAGGCATAGGTGGAGATATAGTGATTTGTCCTGTCCTGCAAACATTTGTTTTTTTGTTGTTGTTTGTTTTATTTTATTTTTATTTATATGTGTATCTATTTATTTATTTTGGTGTAGAACTCCAAGATGGTGAGTGAATACTTTTTAATGGAACCATAATGCTCCTCACTTTGGAAATATACATAGAGGTTGACTGATATTAAGGTTTTATCACACGCTGGGAAAATGTAAATGCATTGCTGATAATCTTTTTTCTTTCTATTACATTTCCAATTAATCTCAGTTGACCTCTAATATATGAAGCTATTGGGATGTTTTTCTTCCTGTGCACTGAAAGCTCAACAATTGGGTCTTGTTTGCTCACACTTTGTGCTTTCCCACCTTTTCTAGCCTTAAGACAGTCGCATAAAACAGCCCAATAACATTTGAGTGAGATGGGAACTCGCTTAATTGCATGTAGCTACAGAAATAGCAGTTAACATGCAGGTAATGCATACGCTGGGATCCATTTTCTTCTTATCTCTGCACAGTTTAATCCATGAAATATACAGAGAAGGTTCACTTGTCATGCAGCCGACTAATCCCGACGTGCAGCAGTAGGTCCTCTGCTTGCATGCTCGCATCATGACATCATTGCATCATGACTGAAGCTCACACAGCTCAGAGGAGTGCGGCGAGCGTCAAAGCGAAGGAGCTGTTAAACTAGGTCATCACCAGCAGATCCCATCGGACGCTCACCCAGCTGCTACCCAACTAAATTTACTGTTGATGTGTTTGTTTGCAGAGGCAGTGAGTTTCCCAGCAGTCCTTTTTAGCGATCATTACGTGATTTAACACAAGTGGCAACAAACACGTCAGCAATGGATGACACTCGCGAAAGCCACCACGCTGTTATAAATGTCGCGGGATAGGACAGAATAAATTCTGTCTCATGGATTGCATAGACTGACAGTATGGCTGAGAAAACATGCAACAAATGAATGTATAAAATGCTAAAATCAGGGCAAACACCAATCATCTGCATTCCTGCTCCTTAAGAATAATAAGTTGTTTCCAAAAACTCTGACATACCTGATTTTTAGGTTAAATGTTCTGCAAGCAAGTAAGAGATGCTCACAGCCTGATGAGCCTGACTTATAACCTATAACTAGTAGAAGTACTGACATTAGCTGACTCGACCTAACCTATTCCTTCTGAATCTGTAAAAGACCCATAGGGATTGAACAATGACATACTTTCAACCAACAGTGTAACAGTAATGCTACTACTGCTACTATTAATAATAGTGGACGACATGAATTGCATTGTCAATTAACATTTTTTTTAACTGTACACATAATACATATATTATAGAGTGTGTTTCCATCCGAGGAGACATGCATTAATTTTCCACCTTAAAGTGTCATAAAAAGGTATCTGGTGGCAGATATTCAGCATGGTGTGATTATAGTGGGATCTTTTTCAATTTACAATTTTAGTATATGTTTGCATTAGTATAAATTTAAACTCAAGGAAATGGGTGAAAAACGTTCAAGTTTAGCCCAAAAGTGTCAAGTTCCTACATAGCTGCAGATTAGAGAGACTTGCTTTTAGAAGGGCATAGGTATCTGTTAATACATTATTCCTAATAGATAAAATAAATAAATACATCTTTTTCTCTACTGTACATTTCTATTGTCTAATTATCACAATCTCAGCTTCAATTATGACATATAGATGCGAAGATTAAAGCTTTTCAAGCTTGAAATCCTAATGAAAGATTAATGGCACTTAAAAACAAAGAATTCTGCAGTGCTTAAAATAAGGTTCAATTTTAATATATCCAAAAGCAAACCTTGATTTCTTTTTAGACTTGATTTCAGACTTCTAAATTACTCATTGGTCATTCGTGCACTTTTGGAAAAATGTTATATTATAGGAGTGGCAACTTTTCTTAGGTTCTGGATGTAGTTTTAAAGTTTTGCGTGCAGCAGGTTTTGGTGGTAGTGCTTCAGCGTCTCTTGCTGTCCTCAGTGTCACCCTGCATTCCTCCGTTGCTCATTACTGCCCTCGCTGCTGAGACAGCCCTGGCCTGAAGAGTTAGGAGATAAGACCTGTTAACACCACAACTTCCTGTGGATGTATATATATATATGGCTTTGTCCTGGAAAAGATGGCGACCGAGGAATGATTTGGGCAGCTGGACAGTATGACATTGATGGTTGGTGTAAATGCTTGAAGTAATCTTTAGACCTTTGCTTGGCTGTACAGACCAAAATGTTCTGGTGAACTGTTTGTACCATTGATGCTATCTGTGATTAGCACAGACTCTAAACATGTTGCTTTCTTTTGCTGTTTTCTTGTGATGATTTAGGGCATTGTTTTCCTTAGTCCTCAGTTGCAGCACTAATTTTAATTGTCTCTGCATATAAGAAATTCAGTCTGAATATTGAGCCTCAAAGAATGACATGTGAGAGACTTCTGCCTCTGCTTTTTTATTTGTTTGTTCCTTACTGGCATTTTTCTCAGGTAGAAATTATCCAGCAATGTGTCAGCCTATTGGTATCATCCGACCCTCATGTCAGACTTACATGGATACAAAGTTCGGACTTTGTTTTCAACGGGCACATTACCTGCATTTCCTAACAGCTGCATTTCCATGAATGCTCAGGAGCAATCACAGGATATAATATAGATGTTCTTTGTCTGCATCGCAAATGATATCCTCATTGTGTGGTTACGCTGGTTTTGTGTACACCTATGAAGGAAATGTAGTTCAGTAAGAGAAAATGCATCACAAAAATAACCCCCAATGAACAAACACTTGGCAACAGTGGGAAGGAAAAGCTCCCTTTTAACAGAAAGAAATATTCAACAGAACCAGTCTCAGGGAGGACCATCTTGCTTTAAAATATACAAACACACGGGAATAACAAGTGACAGGACCGTAGGTTTCACAGATGCAACAAGACAATCGGTGTTTCTTTTACCTCACCTGCCAGTGCTCTAGCTCTATGACGGGTCTGTGCCTGGCTCCCAGTTTTACCAAAACACAGTGAATGCATGGTGTAGCTTGTTATACTTTAATACAATGCAACTGATAAACTGCTACTCTGCTTCTAGCTTGCATTACACTGAACTGATAGGGTGTGTCTGAACATCACACAGTGTTTGCTTCCAAATATTTTTTGTCTCATTCATTCATCCCGTTCGTTGGAGAAAAACCCCCAATAAGAACAGAAAAGATTCAAATACGTGTTGGTTTGTTTTTCTGCTTGAGGAGACTGATTCTCAGTGGTTTCTATAGTTTTAGGCCAACTCTAATTGAATCCTGACTCATGACTGCAGAAATGAACAGTCTTGCCATGGTAACAAGGATTATTTGAAGCCATCTTCCAAGGCTTCCAGTTCTTTTAAAGCAGTATCCCACAGAGGCAAAGATACATGTGGCTTGCTGGCTGAATTTAGAGAGCAGTTATAAGAATGAATCTGTGAGCACCCTATCACTCCTTTGTAATATGTTACATCATGCTAGACAAGATATTAGGTATACCTGAAATGTAGAAATGTAAACTTTAACCACATAAGATGCTTCTGCTTGCAGCAATAAAGCACCTCGTGTAAGTCTTTCCCTGTATGTTTGTCTTGAAGATGAATCCTTACTGTTCTCTCATGTGTGGGCAGGTTATGAAAGTCTGGAGGACAACTACGTGCAAGACAGCAAGATGGGGTTCGTCATCAATGCCATCAATGCGATGGCCCACGGGCTGCACGATATGCACTCTCACCTTTGTCCCGGCCACGTGGGGCTCTGTGATGCCATGAAGCCTGTTGATGGAAGCCACTTACTGGAATTCCTTCTGAAGACATCCTTCACAGGCGTGTCTGGGGAGGACATATGGTTCGATGAGAACGGCGATTCTCCTGGAAGGTAAACCCGCTTTTCTTATTGTTTTAGGTGAAAGGAATTTTTTTAGACATTTTTAGAAAAAGTAGTTTAATTAAGACAGCATTAACTGACCTTCGGTTTCACCCAGCGGAGGGCAGTGAACCACCAGTGCTTAAAGGGAAAAAATCCAATATATTCACTATTCAGTAACAGAGAACAACTAAATTAAAATTAAAGGTGATTAAAACCGGGATAAATGTAATGTTTTAAAAACTGCTGATAAATGTAAATTGAGGCACTACGATATTTTACCCACTAGCAAGACACACCATTAACCAGGGTACACCTTGCTAGTGGGTTGGACCAGATTTTGGTCCATGTTGACACAATATTATCACACAGTTGCTGCAGATTTTCTGTACTTCTACAATGTGAATCTCCCATTCCAACACATCCCAAAGGTGGTATAGTGGACTGTTGGACTTTTTACTCACTGGGTATTTCTCTTTTTGGACCAGTCTCTGTAAACCCTAGACATGGTTGTGTGGGAAAATCCCAGTAGATCAGCAGTTTCTGAAATACTCAGACCAGCTCATCCAGCACCACAAGTCACACTAGGTTCAAAGTCACTTAAATCACTTTATTAAAAAAAACAGCAGGTTCTCTACACGACTAAATGCACTGAGTTGCTTCCATGTGATGCGGCTGATTAGATATATGTTTTTGTGAGCAGTTGAATAGGCATCTCTAGAAAAGTGGTTGGTGATTATTGGCTGATCTAAAGCACAATCGTGATCATAACAGCACACAACTTCCAGTAAGTAAGCCACATACAGTATTCTCATGTAACTCCGTTCATGTCATTAAATCACAAAGTTTATGGTTAAGCCGTTGAGATAAAGTTAAATATTCTCCAAATTATATGTAATAAAAGGGTCAGTGACTTCTTTTATGCTGAGTGAGTATGATCCACCTAAGAAATACCAGTAAACATAACATCTATCAGCAATGGTGAAAGATCTTCCTCTGAGCCATTTCTTTCTTTCCACAATCAGGTATGAGATCATGAACTTTCAGCATGTGGAGACCAGTGTTTATGATTACATCAACATCGGCTCCTGGCACGAGGGCATGCTGAGTATCGATGATGACATGATCCAGATGAACCGCAGTGAGATGGTCCGCTCTGTCTGCAGTGAGCCCTGCTCCAAAGGAGAAATCAAGGTTAAGCTCGGATCTTGTACATCTTGTGATCAAACATCCCTGTTACATCTTTGTTATTCAGTCTCTACGTCACACTTGTATGAGGTATTTGTGTAAAGTTTTTACAAAACACAGTAGGCCCCACATTGTTCATCTCGCACATAAATAGTTAGCTTGGCAACATTGTACCTGAATGAATTGAAGTAACATTGTAAAGAAAAGTGGGTCAAACGTCTGCCACAATGATGTGAGGGAATTATAAAGCCATGCAAAGAATGATAACTTCAAGTTATTGCTTCATAAACACGGCTCTCCACACTATTAAACCATGGGGTTTACACAGTGCTTCTGCATTTTTGCTTAGTTTTCATCAAATAAATGATGACATGGTGTGACATATCATGTGGTGTTGTTAATCTGAGGTTGTGTTTATGTTTGGTGTTTTTTCTCATGTCTTTTTCCCTATGCTGAACCTTTCTATCTTTGTTTTTACTGTGTTGAAAACAAATATTTAAATATTTATGTAGATCTGGCCTTCCTTGGACATCAAAATACATCCATGATAAATATAGTTAATTTTAGAAGAGTCTTTTTACTTTTGATTACCTTGCATGTTTTATGAACCAGGTAATAAGGAAGGGAGAGGTGAGCTGCTGCTGGATCTGCACTGCCTGCAAAGACAATGAGTACGTCCAGGATGAGTTCACGTGCAAGGCCTGTGACCTGGGCTGGTGGCCTGACAAAGAACTGGAAGGTTTGCTTGCACTCTTCACTTATCCGCTTGTGTAAATCTTTAGCTGCTTTAAATACTGTGCAGGGCCTGGCACATGACCCTACTGGATTTTATTTAGAGATTAGTTAAATAGGAAAAAGGGAAAAGGAAATTTAATCAACCTCCCAACACCTCTAAAGGTCAGTTTTTTACATGTTATACTTGGATGTTTCAAAGGGTCCTAATATACTATGACGTGTGTAACAGTCCTCACAAAAATTATACACACTATATTAGTAAATCAGTGAACAAAGGGGTGATTTTATAGCCTATTTCACAAAGGAATCTTAGTAAACACAATTTGAAGCTTAAACAAAAAAAAAACCCCAAACAAACAAACACCATCTTCTGGTCTCTCAATTAAAAAGTAAATAAATGCAATAAACGCATTTTAGATAATGTCGACCAGCTTCTTGAAATCACCAATGCTCCAGTCAGTATACAAAAAAAGATCCTGGACAAAGTGATTCATCTGATCCACACAGCAAATTTTGCTGCTCTGCAGTTTTGTCATTTAAATTTAGATGAATTTAGGTTGCTTCAGTGGCCACAGGGTATGTTTCTGCTGCATGACTGATGCTTGCAGAGATAAGAAGAGTTTCTTCTGGCTTATCTGAGGCAGTTTTTTTTTTTTAAAGTTAAGTTCCTCCAAGCTTTTACTTCTCCTCCTCTTACCTGCACCCTGTACAGCCTGTCCCGCTAAGATTTTTGCAGCGCTATTTCACAAACCTGTTCTGTCCTATTTTCATTGCTTTCCCATGACACCTGAGAGCCATTCATCATCTTCACCATTTCATCCGACAGCAGCCCTAGTTCACTTACCACTCTTCTGGCCCACTTTCAAAGGTCTTCTGTGGCTTTCAAAGACACTTCCTTAATAGGATCATCCTTCCTCCATGCTGTTTCATTTTTTATTTTTACAGCCACAGATGTTTGGATACACATGAAAACAGCATAATGCGTAGCACAAAGAAGGATATAAAAAGATTATTGTGCACTTTTCTAACCCTACCTCTTGGCATTGTACAATAAATAAATAACACAACATGAATTAGACATTCAAAGTGTGTTCTCAGCATGAGGCAGAGAGGCGAGCTTATTTGGATCCATGAAAAAGCAGTTAGTTATTTTGTCCTGCTGCACCAGCACCCCTCCTCTGCTGGCTGCAGCCCAGCCTTGCCATGGCTGAGTAGAAAGAGGCTTATTTATAGTTGAACTAAAAACCTACTTTGAGACTTACTGTATTTTCTCAGGCAAAGATGGATTTTATTAATTTCTAATGTGTCCATACAGTACAACGTTAATATATTAGACTTTTCATTGAAATTGACCCTTTATTTAACTACGTTTCTCTAAATAATCATGAATATATCCCCAGAGCTGGTGCTAAAGGGATAAAAAATGTATAGAGTTGGCCAGCTTTTAGTATACTGTGGCTGTGTTTTTATAACCCATGTTTTTCCCCTTTACAGGCTGTGAGCCGATCACTCTACGCTATCTGGAGTGGAGAAATCCAGAGTCCATTATCCAGGTGGTCTTCTCCTGTCTGGGCATCCTGGTAACATCATTTGTTACCTTCATCTTTGTCTTATACCGCGACACACCAGTGGTCAAATCCTCCAGCCGGGAGCTCTGTTACATCATCCTTGCAGGGATCTTCCTGGGCTATCTGTGCCCTTTCACTCTCATCGCTCGACCCACCGTGGCCTCTTGCTACCTCCAGAGACTCCTCGTCGGACTCTCAGCTGCCATGTGCTACTCAGCCCTGGTAACCAAAACCAATCGCATCGCTCGCATCCTGGCGGGCAGCAAGAAGAAGATTTGCACGAGGAAGCCGAGGTTCATGAGCGCTTGGGCTCAGGTGGTCATCGCCTTCATCCTGATAAGTGTCCAGCTCACACTGGAAATTACCCTCATCATCATGGAGCCTCCTGAACCCGTCAAATCTTACCCCAGCATCAGAGAAGTCTTCCTGATCTGCAACACCAGTAACCTTGGTGTTGTAGCTCCACTGGGCTACAACGGCCTGCTGATCATGAGCTGTACCTATTACGCCTTTAAGACCCGCAACGTCCCTGCAAATTTCAATGAGGCCAAATATATTGCCTTCACCATGTACACCACATGTATAATCTGGCTGGCGTTTGTGCCAATCTACTTTGGCAGCAACTACAAAATCATCACTACGTCCTTTTCTGTGAGCCTCAGCGTGACTGTAGCTTTGGGGTGCATGTTCACTCCAAAGATGTACATCATTATCGCCAAACCTGAGAGGAACGTGCGCAGCGCATTCACCACCTCCGATGCGGTGCGCATGCATGTCGGCGACGGTAAAATTGCTTGCCGAAGCAACAGCCTGTTGAACATGTTCAAGAGGAAAAAGAACACTGGAAATGGCAGGTAGGTTCATTAATTGAGTCTGTGAGTCCTGCTCCTGAGGCACCTCAGGGATGCTGGTTTTACTGTAATTCCCTCTCAAAGGGAACGTGATGTCTTACTGTATTCACTTTCCTAGGGACACCTGTTGTAAACTGTGACGGATATAGGTCAGTACCCAATTCACACAGCCAGTTCAGCCCTTGATCTGTTATTAAAATTAAAACAAGCATCTCTGTGTGCTAAGGGATGGCAAATTAGATCCCTAATACAGAATGCAGGGTTTCTCCAGGGCTTCAATAGCATTTAAGGTGTTTCTTTTGAGATGTTATATTCAAAACCTGTAGATACCCTGTAATACTGACAATATTTTAAAAAAAATCAAATCAAATAAAAATAATGACATTAGTTTTTTACATGAAGCAGAAATGCTCTTTCTGTCTCCACTTTTCTGGGTTCCTATGAAGTAACAGCCGTCTTTATTTTGTTCATAGTTCTAATGGAAAGTCTGTGTCATGGTCTGAACCAGGTGCAAGACATCCTCCAAAAGGGGATCACATGTGGCACAGACTGTCAGTGCATGTGAAGAGACAGGAAGCAGGTTCCAATCAGATGGCTGTCATCAAACCCTTAACTAATACCTACCATAACACGGGCCTGGAATTCTCAGACCTCAGCACTAAGACTTTGTACAATGTGGCTGAGGAGGATGAGAGTGACCCTGTCCATTATAACTCCCCTGACACTCCCCCTATGGTGGCCCACGGGCAAATGCCTGCCAGTGGGCTGAAAAAAGATGTGCACGAGGAAGTGGAGCTCTATTCCCCCGAGCCTTTGCAGCAAAATAGCATTATCCCCCCCAAACATGTCGTGATGGACCGCCTGCAAGAGGAGGGGGTGGTGAGCAAGTTCAACAGTGACATGCCTGAGATCCGTGATATGATAAGCATGCCTGAGGCTGTCAGTGGTGGGATGCCAGTGTACCATCAGGCTCACCTCATCCAGCAGGAGCCTGTCCTGCCTATGCAGCTCGACCCATTTGATGAGGAACCTGTCTTCCCTTTAGAGGAGGAAGAAGAGGAGGAAATGAATGAGCAGTTTGGCCTTCTCCACGGCTACATGTACAACAACTCCCAGATTCATGACGAGGAGGACTTTGTTGAGGTCAAATTAGCAACAGAGGACTCTCTGGCTCTGATGCCCCCCTCGCCTTTCCGTGATTGCACCGGTGCTCTAGTAAGCCCCTTTCCCAACTCGCCAGTGTCCGAGTCGATTTTGTGCACACCTCCCAATGTCACATACGCCTCCGTCATCCTCAGAGACTACAAGCAAAGCTCCTCAACTCTGTGAGGGCACGCCCTAAATGTTGACGCTTGTACTATAAGTTTTTATGTGTTGTATATGATTTTACATAAGGAAAAAGTGATCCCGTGGTCTGTCAAGTCATTTTTCACTCCTAATAGCTTTTAAATGATAAGGGTGAGACATACTGTAAATTTCTAATATAAGCTTTTAGAGACAAAAACAACTGTATATATATATATTTATGAAATATTGTTTGATAAATGTAGATTAGGTATCAATCTGATTAGTTTTTGGACTTTAAAGGTAACTTAATGAGCATAGCTAATATAAAATTATTCACTTTAATAATAAGGAAATTTGTTTTGTGTGACACATTGCGTGTCATGACCTTTGTCGGGCAAATGTAGAGGTTTAAAGCAAGAGTTGCTCTTTTAAAAAAAACTCCCTCATTGACTTTCTTGGCGAGAAATAGAAAACTAGGTCAATGTCACTCTCGTATATGTTTCTAGCTGCTCATAGTAGCTTCGTATCTAGTATACGGACATAAAAGTGGCATCCATCTTCACAGCTAAGAAGAGTTACACCCCCAGAACTATAAAACTATCTACTTAAGCTTGAAGTGCAGGGTAAAATGTTAATAAATGCCAACTTTATTGTGAAAAAAGATATTATATTGTGAATCTCTGATGGATACAGTACTGCCAAACAATTGCACTGTACCTTGAATGTAGCAGAGGACAAGTTCAAGTGCCACGTTTGTTTTTCTTTTGTACATTTATCTTATTTATATGGTCTTGAGAGGCAATTTGAACCAGTTTTAAACTTGTATGTTTTATAAATAGACATCCGCTTTCAGAACTCTATATTATTGTATTGTGAATGTATGAATTGTGTATCTTATTTTGGTATTCTATATGAATTGTTAGTATTAAAGAAGAGAGTAGCTGTTTATGCTTATATTGTGTGTGATTGGTTGTGTACAACAATCCATTTCCTAAATATTTAGACTTTAACTTCCTATCAAAATTGTATAGTGTAATAAAGTGATACTATTTGCATTAGTTATACATCGATATAAGCTATATGAAGTTCAGTGTAAAATATATCTACAGTTTTGAAATGGTAGTTACTGTAGACGACAATTTTGAAGGGCACTTGTTTGATTTGAGTACATTAAATATTTTTTATGCTTTTGTCTTTCATGTTTTTCAAGTTGAAACATTAGGTGGCTCTGTGCTCTTGGCGTGGTTGCTAGTGATTTATAAATCAAAGGTCAGCTTTTTATTGCTCTGGTTTGAAGGAAGAATTTCAAAACAGGGACACCGTAGGAAGTAGTGAGTGACACAGGGAATAACGCAGAGTGTTGTAACACTGTTATTTCTACAAATTGTTATTTTACTTTAAAACTCTGTGTAAATGTGACCTAGTTTTACACAATTATTAGGAAAATATTTTATCTGTCTCGATGCCTGTCAGCTCGTGGACCGCAGCATGGGAAGGATTTCGGTGACATTATCTACAGAGAAGCTTTTTAAAGTTTTAGTCATTGGGGATCTGGGGGTTGGGAAAAGCAGCATTGTCATGCGTTATGTTAATAAACGCTTTGATGAAACATACAAAGCATCCATTGGAGTTGACTTTGCCCTAAAGACAATTGAATGGGATCCCAAGACAGTGGTGAGACTACAGCTTTGGGATATTGGAGGTGAGTTTCAAAACTATAAAGCAAATTCCTGTACAAAAATACTGGATGAACAGGCTAAATCTAATTTTATGGCATCTGTTATAAACTCTGTAGAAACTGTACTGCGACACTTCTGTGAAAACACGATTTAAAAAGTTTCTCCAAAGCTTTTATCTGTAAACGTTTTAAATGTAGTAAAGTAATATCTCGATACATTTATTTATATATAATGTGTATTTGAATAGAGTATACCAGAGATACACTCACTAGCCACTGCATTAGGTATACATGTTCTACATAATGTCTAATTGGCATTGCAGCAACTCAGTGCATTTAGGCATGTGAATGGTAAAGATGAACAGCTGAAGTTCAAACTGAGCATCAGAATTGGGAAGAAAGGTGATTTAAATGACTTTTAATGTAGTACGGGTGTTGGTGCCAGACAGGCTGGTCTGAGTATTTCAGAAACTGCTGATTTACTGGGATTTTTCCCCAAAAAACATCTATAGGGTTTAGGGAGAATGGTCCAAAAAAGAGAAAATGTCCAATGAGTGGCAGTTCTCTGGGTGAAAATGCCTTGTTGAGGACAGCAGAGAGGCCAGACTCCTCTGAGCTAAGACAACAGTAACTCAAATAACCACTTATTACAACCATGATATTCAATGAATGAGCAATACATCAAACCTTGAAGCAGGTGGGCTTTAGCAGCAGAAGACCAGAAGTGTAAAAACACTGAAGTTACAGTTTGCACTGGCGCACCAAAATTGGACATATTGGAAAAACATTTCCTGGTCTGATGACTTTTGATTTTTTCAGCAACCTTTGGAAGGTAGGTACAGAATTTGGAAATCTGGCTCCATCCTGCCTTTTCATCAACAATTCAGACTGGTTGTGGTTACTGTGGGTTATTTTTTGGCACATTTTGGGCCTCTTAGTTCCATTTTTTAAACCCCACAGCCTACAGAGGATTGTTGTTGACCATGGCCACCCCTTTATGTCCACAGCGAACCCATCTTGTTACGACTGCTTCCAGTCACAAATGTCACAAATCCAGTAGCAAGGTGTACTTAATGAAGTGGGTGCTGAGTGTACATTTAAATTTAAAATGATAGAAAGTACACTTATTTGCCTAAAATATATTTTAAATAAACAAGAACTCTGGAGGAAAGCATTTTATTTGCACATAATATTCCAAAATTGCACATTTTTTAAAATTCATCCAAATCCATTTTTTCCCCTGTGGAAATTATATTTTAGTTCTTTTTTTGGTGACACAACTTTTATACACATTTTTAAAGTTAAATTTAAGTTTAAGTTTGCTGAATGCTTTAGTGCCTGGAAACTCAAGTCAAACTGCAGTGGGGTTTTTATTTTTTTTGATCCATTCTTTACTCAGAGCTAATTTTAATCCTGTGTCCATGGAAACATATGATTTTATTTCAGAAAATTATCAGTAGTCTCTCAGTTCTTACATAACATTTAGGTTGCAGTCTGATTTGACCTGATACTTCAGACCAAAAAGAAATAATAGCTGCCTATCCATGAGAAAAAAAAAGACACATTCCTACTTGCAGCCAGGTTTTATTAGAAGTTGAGCAAAAGGATCCATTACACACATAATTTTATTATCCCTCAAGGCCAAGAGAGGTTTAAGAACATGTCCCGAGTGTACTACAAAGAGGCGATGGGAGCAGTAGTGGTCTTTGACATTACAAACAGCTGCACCCTGGAGGCTGCCTCTGAGTGGAAGCAAGACCTGGATACCAAAGTGCGTCTTGACAGTGGCCAACCGATCCCTGCTGTCCTGCTGGCCAACAAATGCGACCTGACGGGGAGGGATGGAGCCTTGGTGTCCTCTCTGGACAGCTTTTGTAAAGACAACAGCTTCCTGGGCTGGTTTGAGACTTCTGCTAAGGTTTGTGCAACCATAGAAGGGGAATATGTGCCTTCAGTAACAGTCAGTGTTGGGTGTTTAGAGGTAATAACGTTAGGATATTCAGCAGATCATTAACTGATTATCTGAGGGATTGGATTCTGTTTGACTAATTTAATAGATTTTATATCTAAAAATATTCATATTGCAAGTAAGCATACTGCATGAGATCCTGCATTAGACTTGCATGAGGGTATGCTTTATTGCATGTGTGAACTTTATCACTGCAGCTACTGCATATAGCCTGTTCATATAAATATGTTAAAATATTAAAACACGCAGCCAAAAACTTAACCCGGCGGATGTTCTAAATCGTGTTCTTCCCTGCTTTTTTTTTTTAGGAAGATATAAATATTGAAGAGGCAGGTGCCTTCCTTGTCAAACAAATAATGCTGTGTGACACCAGCCTGTCCGCTGAAGAGCACCACTGGGATAGGATCAAAGTGAACCAGACTCCCACGGAGAGTCAGAGTCAGTCACTGTGCTGCGGGAGATCACTGTTCTGAGACAAAGAGCCAAACTAAAGCTACTGCTGGTTAAACAGAACCTGACCTGTTTGTGGTGCTGGGACATGAATCCACAGCCGCCTCAGTGAAGCTATGACAGAAAGCCACCAAGCTTCAGTAGCTTTATATTCATATTTCTGCTTTGCTGATTTTTCTCAATAATCTATGGACTGTGTGGGCTGCCTCATAAACACCTCTGTGGAGACAATGAGCTCATTCCTCTGATAAACCACTGATCCAGTCAGGATAATAAACAGATCAGCATGATACACATCCTGCTGGGAAAAGCCTGTGACACTCACTGCACAACCAAGACGTGCTAGTGAATGACCCACTATGATGAGGAACCACAAGCTATCTAACGTTTATTCCCATGCAGAAAAACAGCAAAAATGTATATTTCATCAAATAGTCCTCATCAAATGACACTTTATTTGATTGCAGCTTCCACTGTGCCTTCGTCTGTTATGCAACCCATGCATATAATTATCTCTTAATCACTTTTGCAGTAAGATGAGCTAAGACCCATGCACAAGCAAGGCATCTCAGATTGATATGGCCAAAAGCAGAGAAAAGCTATCAGCATGACCTGATTTTGGTGGAGAAAAGAGATTTGTGAAAATGCCCAGAAAGTACACAGTGTCCTATACTGGGAGCAGAGCATTTAGCATCTATCTAACAAATATCAGAAGAGTGAGTGTATGTGACTGTATGTGTCAATGAAGTAAAATATCAGCCACTAAATTCTGGCTGAGATTGAAATAAAACCATTTGGAAGTAAATGACAAGCTCATCCATTCATCGCACACCCTCGACAGGTTACCAGGCTTATAAGTTCATTATTTCGTTAGTTTAGTTATTGCTACACTGCCTAAAGTAACTGGTTAATTCTACGTTGATCAACTTAACAAATATATTTCTTGCCTCTTTTTCATGGACAGTTTGTTCATTTAAATCATGTCACCATGACCTTTTTAAAGGCTTGTAAATTTTATGCTTTAATCAGTTACAAGGTGTTTTAACAGAATACGTTTGAAATAATAACTTTGAATTGAGTGGTTTGTTTTAATGCTATTAATGTGAAATTAAAGTGCCTTTAAAGTCGGACATTTAAACCAGTGCAATGTACGATACCTTGTCTTGCTCATTGACATGTTTTGTGTTGCTCAGGTTATTTTTGCACACCAATCTGTTCTTTGCTGTCCTGTAGTTTTACTTTTCGGTGTCCTTGCAGTGCAGCAAGGGAACTGTTCTACATCCTGCCGCTGGTTACCTTTTCAGAGTAGCATTTGTCCAAATTCAGCCACTCTCTCCAGATGTGTCATGAGAATGGATTTAACCTTGGAGTATAATCACATAATGTTTTGTTATATCAGCAGTTGTTGACGTGGCATTAATTTGCATTACCATAAATTTCCCCCAAAATAGATTAAAAAGTTAAAAATGGGCACCATAATTTCCCATATTTATCCAAACCCCATCACAAATTCATCTGATCTCTACATGCTGATCAAAGGAGTTGCAGCATAAAAGCCAGCAAGGTAGTTTACCTCATGTGGCAATTGTGCCTGAGGCAAAACGATGGAAGAAGTAACACACAACTGCTAATTTTGGATGTATGTCCCAGTTTCTGGAGACCTACATTCAGAAGTCAAAGAGGGATGCTGGCCCCAATACTTTTTCACATCGGACACAAAAGCCCCGCTCCTTAACTTGTTTATAAATATGACAGTTTGAATGGATGGGAGCCTCACTCCCAGCAACAGATCCCATCACTTGTGCATTATTGATATTGCCCTGTTTTATCAGCCCTCCGGCGTGCATTTTCTCTGGCAGCTTCGTTCATATATTCATGACTGCATGACAATTTCAATTTAGTCAAACTTGTGAATAGGTTTATAAAGCGTAAAGCTTTGTGCATAGCTTTGCTGTGCCTCTCACTGTCTCCCATTGTGCCTTGTGTGACCCATTTTATGATGTCCTGTGTGGAAAAAGTCTTTGAATAGCAGACATTTGCAGACATTCTCCTGCACCTACATTATATATGTTGATGTGCCCGAGTCCATAAATGCAAGAAAAGAAATGCTAGAATATGAATGAACCTATACCCTTTAAACTGACCACGTCCTGAACCATCAAGGGGCTCCATGATGACGGTCTGGAATCCTTACGTTGCTGTCCATGGTTCTGAATTTTTGTCACAAGGCGAGTTCTCAAACACAACAAAATACAGATTTAGAGGTTAATAGTTTTGCTAGTAGATGACGCCATCTAGTGCACAAAATATACCTGTGCAAAGACACTTTGAGAAGGGACACAAAGTGTTTTTTTCTTTTGTGTTGCTGTCCACATCAACGCTGAGACAAACTGATTCTATCTGAAAATCCTGTTTCTGATTCTAAAGGGTTATTGGCAGTACTGAACCAGTCCTGTTTCCCCCATCAACCACCAACATGTTTTGCTTCATCGCATCATGTTTCTGAATCAGATTTTTAAATTTGTAGCTACATTTGCAGCATTTAAGTGTTATCTATAGCAGTTTAAAGGATAAGCTAATCAGATGTTTTGCATGTAATGATCTGCAAAATAACCAGTGCCAATGAAGCTACTACTTTTTTAAAAGCAATATTTAAAGTAGCATAAAATGCAAATACTCAACTTCTTCCACTTTGTGATCAGTGCTGTTTGTCAAATCCACAAACTGCACTGAAAATGTTTTTATTTATATTATTTGGTATGCATTCTTTTTTTTCCCCAGCAGTATGAATAATTGAAGTTCATACAGTTATGATAAAAATAAAGTACTCACTCTTTCTATTCTAAGGTTTTACATATCAGGACATTATAAATAATAATAATAATGTGGTCCTTCAAGTCGGGCAAGTACAACCTCAGATAAACAACACATGACATATTACACCATGCCCTTATTTAACAAGAATTAAGCCAAAATGCAGAAGTAGACATACATGCGAAGCACATTCTCACAGGTTTCATAGGAATTACCTCTATAAACACAGACGATTTGACAGAGACTACCTGAAAAACATGTAACATTAACATGTACTTTGGTGTAGTATGGATGGTAGTAGGAGGTGGGGGTCTTTATCAATACCAAACGCTGAAGCAGTATAAAAAAAAGAAAATACTAAAACACTGAATATAATACAGCATATTAGTACAAATACCTCATACCAACTGTCAGACACAGTGGTAGTGGGCTGATGATGGTCACTGAGTGAACTCCTCTTCATACTAAAGCATTTTGGAGTCAAATGTGAGACCATCTATCTGAAAGTCAAAGCTTTCTGAAATTAGGTAACGAAACAGGACAATGATCCAAAGCACAGCAGAAAAGAGACTGAGTTAAAAAATTAAGCTTAAGAAATGAGAATACAATATGTTTTGTTTTGTTTTTGCAACAGTCAACAGGTAAGAAAGTGTCTAGAAGTCTATTATGTGTAGACAAAACACTGTAATCTTGTGTTAGATGCTTTTTTTGTGCTTGAATGATTTATAAGTCTAAAATTACATCACTCTTAAAATGGCCAGGTACAAGAACTGGACTGGAAATGGACAAAAGAGCAGCAAAGCAAAGCTTTGACATTCAGAAAGTCTGAGCCATTGTAAAAATTTACAAGAAAATCTACTTGGAAGCAAAATATAGGAGCAGTTCAAGACTTTTTGCACAGTGTTGTATGTGATATATTATTGAAAGTCAATACAAAACCTTTGACAGAATTATATCCAGAAAAGAACCAAAACTAAACAATGTCTTAAATCGAATTTACAAAAAGGCTCTGACGTTTTAAACGTGTATTGCAAAGGCCATGGCTT
>NW_005187471.1:1988374-2105401 GCF_000239375.1 Pundamilia nyererei
TCCTGAATCAGTTAAAATAAAACTATATGCCCACACGTGAAGTTTTTTAATGGGCTAATTAAAAGAATGACATATCACAAAGGTGAATATTTAACCAGGTTTTCCAGCTTTGTGTCCAATTCTCTGCAGAGCCAAAATAACCTCAATCTTCTTCCTTGGGGAACATAAGGAATGAGGAAATACGGCCTATTTTTCAGACATGCACAATAGATTGGAATAGAATACCAGAGGAGTACCCTTATATCGCGTTTCAGTGGGAAAGGGCGTTAGTAAAAGATGCTTGTGGCTACATTGTCTCCCTGCGTTATTTGTTTGCACTTTTAAACCACTCTTCAAAGGTCTGACAGATGTCACTGGGGTAAGGTTTTGCTTCCCTCCCAGCCCTCGAGCATTGAGGCTACTCGGGACTCTTCTTTAGCCAGCAGGGGGCCGCAGGGCTATCTGAATTCCTTGTGTTGCTATGTAAAAAAAATTATAACTAAAAATTGTTTGAAGAGCTCACAGCGCCAAAAACGTTAAGATTGTGGCAAAAATAAGGACTTTGATTTTGAGGATTTTTTTAAAATTATAATTGAATTTTGAGCCACACAAAATGACCATACATAGGTGTTTAGAAATAATAACACTCCCTCTATTAAACTTACAATAATTTAAGGATATTGATGTCTTTTAAATTGGTTTAATTTGCTATGATAGCTATCAAAATGTATACTGTATATAATGTATATGTATATAAATGTAAACCTATTTATGCTCTTCTTTTTTCTCAGCAGGTGTCAACACAAGCAGTTATAAAGCGTTTTGTCAGCTCGATCGAGGTCACCTAATCTGACGGGTCACGGAATACACCGTAACACCGGTCCTGCATCCGGGTGACGGCAGAGCGCAGACTCAATCCCCGCTGCAGTTCACTGCGTTTCCGTAGCCACTTTGCTACCCGCTGAGCCCTGGTTGGGGAAGGAGCTGGCGGAAACGACTGATCCCGGTCGACTAAACGCCAAAGCTGGCAATATAAATGGCGCATTAGGGCTGCTATCGGAAGGGACTCTCTAAACCAATGTTCGTGACTCGGGCGCTTTTGGAGAATGCGTTGGCAACACCCTCCGTAACATGTGAGATGTATACAGAAAGGTATTAACTGTGCGTTATTTCGGCTAACTAGCTAGCAGCTACCCCCTTCTCTGTATCCAATTTATGGTAGCTCGCTTGATCTGTTTTCTGAACCGTCGCTTGTGTACCGGAGGAAAATGAAGAAGTTTAATATTCGGAAGGTGCTGGACGGCTTGACAGCGGCTTCTTCCTCCTCCTCCGCAACTGCTCAGCCGGGTACTCCCAGGGAAAACGATGTTGTCCAGGAGACTTTACAGTCGGAGCATTTTCAGCTTTGCAAGGTGGGTTTCCGTTAATAACAGCTAACATTAACGAACTGACAGTCAGATGACAGCAGCGTGACACAAAAAAAGAAAGGAAAAAACGCTGGCTGCTTTTATTTCTGGATATTAATTTCATTATTTAGGATGGAAACCACTTGAATGTGCACACACCAGATTTAAAGTCACACACTTGAACACTACAATGTGATTTATTTATATGTAATTATTTTTTTTAGTCTATTTTAGCCAGCCCTGCCTTGATGTAGTCCATAGTGGGCTGTTCGCATTGCTCTGAATCTTTGAAACTGTATATTCGCCACTGTAAAATATCATAAAATTACAACACAACACTCACCCACCCCATTTGGACATTGCTCACTTCTATTCATGCTGGAGGTGCAGGTCTAACGTGGGGTTTAATGCAAGTTGTTGAGGGCAACATCTGCAGCCTGTATTTCGTTTATCATAATAATAGTGGATCCACTGCAAATTTCCCATGTTATGTTTCAAAGGTGGTGAGAAGAACACTTTTTATTGCAAAAACTCCAACTCTAGTAAATATCCGCCACCTCTCTTACCTTCAGCTAAACTTCTACTTGGATTTTTATACTAAGCCACCACCATCCACGAGAGCAGCAATCGCTTCAGAGCATAATCTTTGTGGGTACAGTGCATAAGAGCATGTGAGTGAACAGCTTTGGCAAAATAAATAAATAAAACTGATCATTTAAATCATAACCTCACAGGTCACTACACAAGAGCTCCCCAGCCTCGTTTTTAATCATGCACGGTTTAGTAATGCAGACTGTTAGGGCTGCCTGGAAAGGTTTCGCCCACCAGCTTCAACTCCAGCTGGGAGCAGAACAGGTCAGGTCCCCGGGTTACAGGGCCATGGCATTACCTGTTATGTAATCCTGCTGCAAGCTGCAGAGAGCTTATGGATGATTGAGCAACGTTTCCAACCTGAAACAATTGGGTTATAGATGCCTGATGATGATAATATTTTGGAGGATAAGCTACTGCAAGATTCTGACAATAAAAGTCCAGCTCAAGGTTGTCATATTGAGTTTTACTGTTGTTTTCCAAAATTAATACTTCACAGATATCAAGTAGCCATGAGAAAGATATTTCAATAATGTTTATGCTTTATCTAATTTCTTTTGATAATAGAGCACATTTTCCACATTGATGGATTGCATTTCTTGGAGACTATAATTTTTTAATGTCAGCTCGACTGTGTAGGAGATGATCGAATAGCTGGCTTAAGGTCTAATGTAAATTCTGCTTCTTCTTTTTTTCCTGCAGACTGTGCGTCATGGCTTTCCATATCAACCATCCTCAATGGCTTTTGACCCCGTACAGAAAATCTTGGCCATTGGGACTCAGACTGGAGCTTTGAGGCTGTATCCTTTTTCCCACGTGAAGAGTCATGCAAGGAAAGTAAAGGTTTACTTTTTTTAAAAAAAAACCAAAAAAACACTCTCACCCACACAGTCGTGGCACACATGTGTAAGGAAAGTAAATCCGTGTCCAAGTTCCTGGAATCATTTCCAGGAACATTTTTCCACTTAAGTTGCCATTCAGCATTCCACAAAGGCACGGGAGTTCACAGAGTAAATGATCCTTTCTGTCTATTGTCATCCAACGCTGCAAAAAAAAGAATCTCCAAAACAAGCTAAAGGAATCTGAGTTCTTAGGCTAAGGATGTGTTTCTGTGCAACCAGCAGCCTCCTTCTCCTGGAGCACCCAGGCTCATTAGTGGTATCTCTGCAGTAGCATGAACAGCTCCTCTGCCATATGCCGAGGAGCCAACCTCATCAACTGTGCTGCCCAGTCAGTGCCAGGATGCCACTTCATATGTGCTATAAACATAACTGGACTTGCACGACATGCACACACAATCAAGCTGCCACAGTGCTGTGTGGCCCCTCAGGCAGTTGGAAGTCAGTTTCGTATTTCTTTGTTTTGAAGGATAAAAATGTGCTTTTACAGCTAACATCCGTGACTCACAGCAGCAGAACTGCCCCTGGATTCCAGGCTATTAAACACTGCATGTGATAGTCTACTCATATCCAGGTTACGCCTTCAGGGCTGACCTATTAGTGTATCAGCTCAGGGTTTCCCTTTGTGCTGGTATCCTGCTTAAGAAGCCCACCTGCCTTGTTTAGATTTTCATTAAGTGGCTTTGTCCTCATCATTATCCACTCTCTAGATTAAGAGGGCATGCTGTTTTTTCACAGGGCTACTCCCACAGAACATACACTGCTTCCATGTTGTCCTAATGTGCAAGGTGGAGCTGATGGGATTACTGTCATTCAGGCAATTGGTCCATTTATCAAAAGATGGTCTGTATCGATCCACCTCACTGCCCCTGGAGTTTGGAACTGCTGCCACAGCTCAGTAGACATAAGTTCAATGAGGTGTCTACAAGCAATAAATGTCTGCTTTTACAAGATCTGCCTCTACTACAGCGTTTTAATCAGTGTGTAACTCTAGACATTTCCGTGCTCTTTCCAGTGCAGATTTGGCAATTATAAAACCATCATATCTCGTGTTTAAGCACATGCAGATAATCTTTGTGTGCAGTGACCGTACACATCTTGAACTTTTTAAAAACTAGACATCACGGTTGATCCAATAGCTGAGTACTTGGGATATATTTTGTTTGGTTGCCGATGCTATAAGCGTAAGAGGTCCCTGGTTTGATACCGGCTTTTTCATTTGATGTGTGTCATTAGTGTAAAAGCACACATGTATAGACAAGCCAGCTCTCCTCTGACTGGTTGCACTTGGCAAACAGAATGTTTGAACAGCAGGTGGGTGGTTCTTCTGTGCTTCTAGACATGGATGACTTCCTTAGATGACCACATTAGGGATATACTCACTCACTAACATTATACAGGGTGATGTTAGGAAAAACCTAACATTTGAAGCTGTGTTTTCTCCCTGCATACTTTAATTAGTGAACCCAATATAAATATATTAATTTTAACTTTTTGCAAAATCAGTATTTTATTAGGTAAAGGCTGGTCTGATCGTGGTAGAAGTCAGAATTTGTTTTTGAAGGTTTTCAGAGTAGAAATGCTGTACCTGCTTCACTACGCTGTAGTTCCTTCTTTTTTGGTATTAATATCTGCACTTGTAGAAAGACTACTAAAGACATTATCAGTCTTCTATTGGTAAACTAGCATGAAAGAGAACTTCCTGTCATGCGTATCATCTGTTGACTTTGTGAGAAAACCTGCTGATGTTGAAATGCTGCGGTGAACCACAGTGGTTTACCGAACAGGGAAGTGTTGACGTTCATAGGGTATGACTGAAGTGTGTGATGTTTTTAGGGACATGGGGGGATATCCTTAAGAAGGTTACGAGAGCAAATTATTTGGCATCTGCTGTGATATGTCAAACTTTGTGACATTAAGACTAAAGTGTGCTTTCCTTTCATACATGGGTAAAAAAAATGCATCTGCAGGGTTTTCGTCAGAAAAGTTAACCCCAGTGGCTTTGAGTGAGACACCCATAGTTTTGTTTAAATTTAATGTTTGGTGCAGTTAGCAGCAACAGTAGTCTAAAAAGACACATTAGCTACCTTAATGGGTGTAGCTTATGTATTCAAAACTATTTCTCTTTTGTAGGCCCAGTGAGGGGTCAGTTTAGGTCAAGAGTGGGCCTTTAACTTTCCCAAAGGGCCACAATTTGGGCCTCATTGGAACATCTACTCTTACTAGCAGCAGCTTATAAAGAGATAAAATTAATATTGAGCAGAATTGCGTTCAGCTCCACACCATTCCCAGTTTCTCATGTGGTCTCTTGGGAAGATGAATTTCCCACTCGTGACTTGTGCTATCCTGTGATGTGCTTACGGCGCTGCTATTGATTTCATGATTGATTACCAGATAATGGTTTTCTAAATTCTCAAAATGTATTTGATTTAATAGTATGACTGGAAATCTTAAAGTGCAGGTCAATACAGTTGCTCAGAGAGTTGATCTATTCAGTAGGACGCACAAATAGAGACTTCCAATATTACCAATATTTTCTGTATATTTGTGTTGTTTGTGTGATTGATTTCCCCACTTTTGTGCCAAGGAAGTCGAAATCTTAATTACAAAATATAATGCTATTTAATAACGCATAAAGCATTTTATTTAATCAGACAAAGCTAATATCCAGTCAGTTCATCGCTGTGTTGTCTTGCAGTCCAAAACGTTAATTAATTCAGGACAAGAAGCAGCAGGAACTCTTCACCTCTCAAAAACTGGAACCTTGCAATCAACTAACTGATTACTCAACTTAGGAAGTTACTTAATTTAAGAGAAAAGCAAATCATATGAAAGTTACCATATGACCAACAGTGTGAGACAGGAACTAGCATTTTGAGCTTTTTTGTTTTGTGGTGTGACCCATCTTCCTGTGTCCACACTGCCAATGAAATTAAGAAATAAAGAGAAACATGTATTGTTGTATACATGGTCTATTACTATGTAGATTATACCGGTGGCCCCTAAGCTTTTGATCATGTAGTGTGGCAGGAAGTTAGAAAAGAATGCACTCGCTCCCCGCAGTGATAACATCTTGTTGTGAGGTTCGTGTTAGTAATTTCCTGCTAGCCTAGAAAGTAGCTTTGCTCAGCAGTACTAATAACCTATATTGCAGCTGAATCAGTTTTACAATACTTACAGCGAAAAGTTGATAATCACTGGAAAACAACACATACTTCGTGTTCACTGTTGCCTGGTTGCTTAAATGACCCCCACTGGATTACAGAAATATGATGAAAACACTGTTAAATATTACCATTCTTGGTTTTTCAGCTACCTCTCTGCTCTTATGCTCTTATTTATGCATCACCAGAGGGTATGCAATGGACTTAATGACTCTTCCTCCTCCTCCTCGTTCATTGTGGACCTATGGAAACATGATAACCATTAATAATTTTGACAAATGTTGTACACAACCTGCAATGCCAGGAGCTAAAACTGGACACAAAGGTCGTGGGTGAATGTGAGGTCAGTTGCCCACAGCCTTCGACTGGCGCCAGCTAAAAAAGTCTTGACTCTAATAGTCTGAGTTTACCACTGTCATATAACGACCTGATGTCCACTGTTGAGCCCATCCTGAAACGGTGTCCTGAACCCCACCTTAGTTTGTTTAAGGAACTGAGGGATTGTTTGATCACTGCTTGCTTGTTTAATCCTGTACAGAATCATACTATTTGAGCCTTAAAATGGTTTTAGTCGACATAGCTGCCAGTCTTTGGAGCATTTCTTTTGCATGCTAACATTAATAGTATGAGAAACACTGCACCTTTTTTTTTTGTCTCTGTGGTCTGTCTGTCTGTTCATAGACTGGCTGTATGATTAGTGCTCTTGTGGTTTCCTCCTCCTTTTGTGCTTGCATGCACAACTCAGTGCACATATGTCTCTGAGAGTGATTAGAGGCTAGTTGAAAGGATTTCCCCCAATTTCTCTTGTGATTATTCAGCTGCTTGTGAAAGTATTTTGGAGGTTTTTATCTGAGGCGTTACAGCCCCGATGCTTACGTGGCAATGCGTCTGACTTTTGCACTGTTCATAATTTGTGATGCCCCGTGTCTTTTATTAGCTGAACGAGCAGCCTGATTGCTTCTGAATGGACAAATTAAGCAGGCAGAGAATCTCTAAGTTAAACTTAACAGTCCAATAGAGAGAGGTGAGTGTGAAGTTAATCATGCTGCCGTCACACTGGCTGACGCATGTGAATATATGAGGGAGACAGGGCCCACTGATTTTATTTATAACTCATCAGTTTAGTGTGTTACATGCTTTTGCCTGTGCCTTTTTAGGAATGCAAGCGGAAAATGTCAACTTCCATTTAGTTCAGAAAAAACAAACAAAGAACTTAAGAACCTTTGATTAGAAAAATCACAGAAGGCTGGAAATAGCAATTGTCACTTTCATCTTTTTGTATGAAATCATATTAGAAAAGCTGCAGCATTTTTAAAATAGGTTTTCCTCGATTTCTGCATGAACCTTCCTGGCACCTTTCCAGTTTTCTTTGACTGAGCAAACTTTTAGCTTTGGCCGTGCAGGGGTGGAGTGCTACTGTCAGCACGAGAGCAACGCTGCTGTCATCCAGCTCCAGTTCCTGATCAACGAGGTTTGTTGTCATTACCTGTTCCTTGTGTCCTTGTTTGATTTTCTCTCTCCTCCTCCTCACCACCTCTTCGCTCCCAGCCTGTTCACTCCTCTCCTCACACACCCAGCCATGAATCTATTGATGAATGTGCTTTTATACATCGATTAAAAGTAATGCTAGTGGTGTAACCTGTATTCATTTCAGTTCAATTCAGTTGACTTTACTTGAATATTGTCTCTTTGAGCTAATTTTACTTCAGCACACTTTATACTGTAGGGTCTACGAGCTTTATATCACATGTGTGATACAGCCATATAAAGTGTCAATGCCAAGCCACATGTTTTCTCAACGCAAATAACTGCTCTGTTTATCACCGTCACCACAGGGGGCGCTGGTGAGTGCCTTAGCTGATGACAGCATCCACCTGTGGAACCTGAGGCAAAAAATCCCTGCTATCCTGCATTCACTCAAGTTTAACAGGGAGAGGTACAGTAATGTGTTTGTTTGTCTGCTGCTGCATTTGCTGCAACACTGCATCTGATGTGAACAAAATTTGCCTTCACAGCTGGCCACATGCTGTGGGGCTGCACCAGCTGTTTTTAGCCAATAAGGGAAATCTGTGACTAATGGTTCAGTATTAACAATGCATCAAATTACTACATTTTAGAAGGAATGTGGCACCCACAGATTTTTATCACCCAGCTTTGCAATTTTTCTCAGCTCATTATTTGGATTTTTGGCCTGCAGATTTTCTTTCCCTCTCTCTGTTCAGACCCTCTTTCAAATGTAGCAGAAATTTTATGTTGGCCAGAAGGACATTATAATAATGCTATAGGAACACCGGAAACATAAGATGATCCCACCCAGGGGAGCGGCTATCTGCTGCTGACCCGGTGTTCACCGCAGTATATAAGGGATCATTTGTGCCAAGAGCCAATCGGTATACTGAATAATGAGATGCTGTGATGTGTTTTTATTGTTGTTATGTTGAAGTTTTATATGCGTGTATGTATGAATGGGTTGATGTGAAGGGATTTGATTCATTTTGTTTATTGCTTAGTGAACCGAAGACAATTTTCCATTGATGTTGATAATAAAGTTATTGTATTCTATAATCCAGTGGGACATATTTGCACTGAAATGGCAAGACAAAAATGAGCAGTAAACTGACTTAAATGGCAGTATATTTTGACTGTGTGCTACTTTTCCTTTCATTTAACAGTTGCTACAGATATTTTGCAGCATCTTGATGGTTTAAACCATCAGGTCTGTTAAAAGAAACTCCACACTTTTTGTTAAGTCAGTATTTCCAAGTTCATTTAAAAATGATTCCAGATTTCCTCTGGAAAAAAAAAATCACAATTAAGGTACAGACTAATAGCAAAAGACAAAACATTTTTGCAGGTTCATTCTATTTCAGATAGTAAATGTTGTGTATGACTGGATTCTTCTTTCACCCAGTTGAGAATAGGCAACAGTATTTACTCTGCTGTTCCCCCCCAACTGATCTATATATAGTCTGGCTTCATTAGTGTGACACAGTGCAAGGCCTTTGTAATTAAATCTTACTCACTTGCTTCTTCTTCCAGTTGGACCAGCGTGATTAGGGACAAGGGTAACCGTCTGATGCCAACTGAGTCATGAGATAATAAAAAGCCTGGTTGTGATGGATCTTGATCTCTTCCAGAATCACATACTGCCACCTGCCCTTCCAGAGCAAATGGCTGTACATCGGCACAGAAAGAGGAAACATCCACATTGTCAACGTGGAGTCCTTCACTCTCTCAGGCTACGTTATTATGTGGAACAAAGCCATCGAACTGTAAGTCTGTATTTCACAACTACACCCCTCCTCCCATTACTCACTCACTATTTGCATATCTTCTTTGTGCAGCTGACACTCGACCAGGAAACTCAAAATTGCAAAGGAATGCGGTTGCCGGCACTTGCAGAAACAGTTAGTCCTGTAAGCTGAGAATACTGTAGCTCTGATCGGTATGAGGGCGGTATGGAGGTGGTGATTGTGCCATGCCAGGACTTGCAGTTGAGACTTCTGGAGGTGTTTGCTGCCAGATTTAACAGAACATCTCTGATAGGAAGTGCCCACTTCATAACCCCAGTGACCCATCCTGTGTCACCCACTCCCTCGTGTAAACACCCACTGTAAAGTTTGCAAGGAATTTTACATCACATCCTGCATCTTCTGAGGGGTTCCCATTTAATGTCACATGCAGGTGTATGATCGAGGTGGATAAAATCACTATCAGTATCTTTTCTGGTTATGATAGCATTTTCGTGTATCGAATACAGGTTTTCCCAGCACACGGGAATTTAAGGTGATCATTTTTAAACAGCTTTGCTAAATGGTGGATTATTTACTTGATACATAATTTAACAAGTGATAATAAAAATAATTTCTGGTCAAACAGGGCAGCACTGGCAGCTCGAAGCGCTCTTCATACTTGCAATATCTAGCAAAGTTATTTTGCTAGATAAAGTTTAGGAATTCTGTCGTTTGGGTCATCCCTCCAACATTCCCATTAGTACAGACTGAGCCATTATAACTGTGCAACATTTAACAGTTCTGTAAAAGACATTAAGTCTGTGTCTTTCAATGCCACCTACACTGTGTAGATGAAAGTACCAGACCACCTGCACATTATACCTACTGGAGCTGCTCCGCTACGAAAAACCATGCCACGAAGATCCCAGCACACATGTTTAGTGCTGATGATAATTCAAGATGATGTTTGGAGCTTTGTGAATATTAACTCGGCAATCCATTGGACAATTTTACACTCTATGCACCTCAACGCAACGCAGTTCTGTAACTTTGTGTGGTTTGCCTCTGCGTGGCTGAGTTACTGTGGTTCCTAAACACTTCCAATTTGCAATACCACTTACAGTTGATTGTGGAATATCCAGGAGGGAAGTAATTTCACAAAGTTTTGCAACAGCGGCATCTTATTATAGTACCACATTGGTATTCAGAGAGCTCTTTGGAATTAGCCATTATTTGACAAATATTTGTAAAGGCAGACTGTATGGATAGATGCTTGATTTAATACACCTGTGGCAGTAGGAATACACCTGAAATTAAAGATTAGGCAGTGAATTATTACTTTTGTTCATATAGTGTGTTATATAGGTACTTTGATCATTTCATGGACCTCATTCATGCACGCCTCAGTAAAATGTATTGGGGACAATTCATTACAAGCAAATGATGAAATTACTGCTGTTGTGCTGTCTGACATTTCATGCATGTTAGGAACACAGAAGACAGACTTCTAGAAATGGCTGAAACGAAAAAAACAAACCGTTAACCTCAAATCTCATTAGCAAGCAGTGTCATAAAACTGTTTTCAGTCGGGACAACATAAAGAAGTCGCTTTGAGGCTGTGAGATTAGTTTGAGCAAAGTGAGACTAAATGCAGGTGCCAGAAGTTTTTTTTTTTTTTTAAATATAATGTTAATATACCGTTGATACTCTTAAAGTAACTGAATGTATTCCGAATTGGGTGGTTTGAAAAGTGATACCAAAATGGTACTGGTACAATCTAGTAAGATTGCCGTCATGACTCGCTGTGAAGTGATCAAAGTACACATTGATACATGAACTCAGGTCATTCAGATTAACAGAAAGAAGTACATGTCTTAAAAGGACTGGTTACATGTCTACCACAAAATTTGCCCATTCTGAGCCCTTGATTGGGGCTTAAAAGGGGTAGTGAAATTACTATTTCTTTCTAAATGAAAACTTTAGTCAGTAGAAGTTTTTCCAAGCAATTTTATTTTCCATGTGCCCACCAGCGAGCTAAAAAAGATTATTTTAGAAAGTGACTGGCAGCTAAAATTGGTTGCATAAAGGTGTGCGTGTGTATGAGGCTGCTGGTGAAATCGGATAAATTGCTCTTTTAGATCCTGGAGTTGAAAGTGTCAGAGCAAAGTATGCCGTCCTCTTAGATAAATGTGTCAGATGCAGGAAGTGGAGATGGGGAAATGATTTAGCTTGTCTTGATTTTGAAGATGAAAAGAAACGATGTGGTGTGAAATCTAAAGCGAAATATTCAGTTATGTCTTTGTAGAACCTCTGATAGAATCGTCTTTTGCACGCTCTGCTTCATAGCTTGTTGCCTTTGGAAACTCGTGGACTCTCCTACAGTGGATAGAAACGCTGTGTATGGCGCTAATGATCATATCTGGTGTTATGCTGGAAATGAAACTCAGTTTTAACTAGTTAATTTAAAGTAATGTTTACCAACGATTCCGTCAGTTAACAGTCTAGGTTAAAATAATCTTTATTACAATAAAATCCAGTTCACAAACATGAGAACTGGTTATTAAGCCTGGTGTTTGTGGTGCGGGTGTATCACAATGTGGTGATTACCGGCTGGAGTTCATATTCCGCTCCATCCCTTCCTTTTATTCACTGCGACATCACTGACTGTATCGACTCATCAGCAGCAGCAATGAGATCATTAGCTGCTGGAGCCAGACCACACTCAGAGGCAGCAACACTTTCTTTAGGCCAGACCTTCACTTCCTCCATGCCCCTTGCTCTGTTGCCACGGTGATCCTGTCTTGAAACACTATAATCTCTCATAGACCCTCATGTGACCCTACTCTCCCTCGCTGTTTGTCTCTCTCATATGTCATGGCTATTTTTTTTTCCTTTCCTCCCCTCTGGTGCGCTGATGCACATTTTCATCTTATTATCTTGTCCTTTTTTTCTCTGTGCAAGACCAAAGATTGGGGCTTCCATTTTGGATGTCTTTCCTAATTGCCTCTATCTTACCGCCCTCTAAAAGCTCCACTGTATCACTATATTTATCAGATACATTTTACTCATCAGTGGCAAATATACCTAAATTGACTTGGACTGTCTCCCATTTCTTTCTTTCTCTGACAGATCCACCAAGACACACCCAGGGCCTGTTGTGCACATCAGTGATAACCCCATGGATGAGGGCAAGGTAACTGATAGCTGAACATTACATTGCCTATAGAGAAGATAAACAATTGTACGTCATCTGATGATGTTATGTGGAGAAGCAGAGCTGGAAATGATTTTTAGTTGGATCTCAGAGACTGTTCAGTTATATAATGTAAAAGTTCATGTCTTTTAAAAGAAATATAGGCTTGCTTTTAATTCAAGAAAGTTAAAGTTCCACTTAAGTGATTAAGTGAACTGGAGATAATCAGTTAGATAAAGATGGATTGCAGGGGACATTCCTGCTTTGGATCATAGGTAATGATGTTTTACCTCAACTAGCAGTTACTGTTTTCCTAGAGCTAAAGATAGGACAGTCTGCAGTGATGGCGCAGAGTAGGCTACCACTGTGACTGTAAAAAAGGCAGCGACAACAACAACTAGGAGCATTTGGGTTGACTATTATAATTTGCTACTAGTTGCTGGTAGACAATTTGGCACAGGAATTCATGTTACTGCTATCACCAGTTGGGCATTTGCTGAAATTTAAGTTTGTTAGAGTAGTGCTTTTCCGGGACACTGCAAATAAATTGCACTTTTGTTAAAAGAAATAAATACACAGAGTATTATAGCTCATACCTATGAAGCATATGAATTGGATTTTTATTTCTGGAATCTCACTGTTAAGTTCTTTTGGAGTAGCTCTGCGTTATTTAGAGGTGAAAATGATCATCTTGGTGCGCCCCCTCATTTCATTCACTGTCTTGAACAAGCCTCAATTTAAGCCAGCTGTCTTTCTATTGGCCTGCCCCCTGCAAACACAGTTTGAACAGCAGACAATATTCGTCTGAGGTGACCATATTAAGGATATCCTTTCTCACATCATATAGAGCCAAAAATGCAAAAACACCTACGCTCGTATGCGGACCCTTCTATTTGCCTCTTACAGGCCATTTCAAAGGGTTTATGCGTATCTTTTAGCCTGTTCTCACAAGGAAATTCCTAACTATTGAAAAAATAGTTATAAGCTACTCTAGTGTTTACATGATTGCATAGTAAGTGAAAACTTAGTTGCTTCTTACAGTGTGTAAATGTCAGAATATTGCATCTTATGCCATCTTAAGCAATGTCATAAAAGTCTACTAGGGAATGTAAAATAAATAACTGTCATACATTCATAAAGTGAATTCATTATGAACCAGTTTTGTGCAGAATGTAGTTTAACAACAGTCAGCTGAGCCTTACTTGCTCTACTTGTTATTTCAGCTTCTGATTGGATTTGAGTCTGGGATAGTAGTGCTGTGGGATTTGAAGTGCAAAAAAGCTGACTACCGCTACAATTATGATGAGGTAAGGCATTGTTTTCCTTTGTTCCAGTTCTTGTGAGGAAACTAGTTTGTCTGGTGTTCCTCACTGTTGTGTGAGAAACATGTTTGGTCTTGTTGGGTTTCTTTGTAAATCAGTTAACACATGAAAGAACTCTCTGAAGTTTTATAATGACACATGAAATGGACGTTTAGGTTTCTTTCATTTTAAGAGAATGGAAAACAGCTCAAAATAACATTATCATGTATTTTGCTAGTTACTCATGAATTTTTGAAGGGACCCAAACTATCCGTGGACAAGTATCACCTTTGTTGAGACAAACCCTGATTTCCCCAATGATGTAGAGTTACTTTGCTATTCTGAACTGTCAAACATATGTTACTTGTACATTATGTATCACACTCTGTTAAACGGCTACCGTGGTTTCTCAGGCAATCCACTCAGTCGCCTGGCACCATGAGGGCAAACAGTTTGTTTGCAGCCACTCCGATGGCACTTTGACCACGTGGAATGTACGAACCCCAGCCAAGCCCGCACAGATCATCACACCACATGGTAGGAGCTGTTGTATACACACACTTGTATTGTTTATATTCACAGAGGCATGATTAATGGAAAAACTATATATAGGCCTTTAAATAAAGTGTAGTCCCGCCAGTCTTTGAGACCTGACATGTGTAACAGATGGATGCCGACATGTCCATATGTTCACATATGCACCATATGTACTGTCTTCCTGCAATGTAAAATATAATGAGTTTTTGTTTCGGGGATTTGTTTTGTTTTGTTTTTTTGGCATCTTGAAATCCAATAGGAAAGCAGCCTAAGGATGGAAAAAAGCCAGAACCATGCAAGCCTATCCTGAAAGTGGAATACAAAACAACAAGGGCTGGGTGAGTGTGATGGTAGTTCCCACCCATCCTGTGTCTTAACGGACGCTAGTTTGAAACCATATCCTGTACTCAAAATGTCCTTTCCTGTTATTCTGAATATGTAACAGGTTAGTCTTCTTGACAGCGTCCTTATGCTGATGAAAAGCCCTGTCTAATAAGTAATTAGACAAGGCAACAGTCTCACGATACTTGTTAAATATAATGATTTTTGACACAGCTGGCAGCATCTGAAGAGATGCTCTTATGTCAAAGCCATTAACTAAATGGCCAACATTTCATTGAAAGTGATCTAATAATTTTTTCTCAGGCGTTTGAGGACGGGGATTAATATAGTTTTAATAATGATTAAAAAGTAGGCCCCTCCCAGCACGGGTTCTATCAAAATCGGGCCAAAAAGTCCCCAGAGAAAGCACCACAGTAAAATTTGGTGTCCCTCTTTACCCATTTACCGCTGAGTACACCTGGTAATTTTTCATCTGCCACAACCAATTCAATTTTATTGAAGAAGCTATTAAAATATGTGTGTTTGTTAAACCCAGGGACCCATTCATGGTGCTGTCTGGAGGTCTGTCTTACGATACAGTGGGGAGGAGAGCCTGTCTTACTGTGATGCACGGAAAGAGCACTGCTGTTCTGGAGATGGACTACCCGATTGTGGATTTCCTAACGCTGTGTGAAACTCCATATCCAAATGGTGAGCTGTGACACTAGTCAGAACAGCATATGCAGTCACCAACTGAAATGATGCCATTATCCATGTAAATTTTCTGCTGATTTGTTTTCTAGACTTTCAGGAGCCTTATGCTGTGGTGGTCCTTCTTGAGAAAGATTTAGTTGTAATAGACCTCGGACAGATTGGGTAAATATTCAACTTTCTAGCTGTGGTTGTATTAATAATTATATTGCATCAAAAAACATGGATATTTTACATTGTGCATCTAGATTCTACACCAAATGGCCACATTGCCCACTCTAAAGTACGCTATATTAATATACAGAGTAATAAACTTTATTAAAATTTCAAACTTTGGTGAATACATTACACAAAATCTAGCATCTTTTGTTAACATTTATTATCGCAGCTATAAGTTTGACATACAGATCAGAACATGTAGCATAATGCTGTATAATATTTAGTGTAAACATGTGACTGATTATCGTGACAGGTATCCCATATTTGAAAACCCTTATCCTCTGACTATCCACGAGTCACCGGTGACCTGCTGTGAGTATTTTGCTGACTGTCCTGCTGAACTTATTCCTGCACTTTACTCTGTCGGCTGTCGGCAAAAGAGGCAAGGTTACAGTAAGAAGGTAAATGACTCAGTTGTGTTGTCGGTGTGAATTTTACATGAGCATTTGACTTCACCGCAGACAGAAGCTTCATTTTTGTTTATTTGTTTTTAACAGGAATGGCCCATTAGTGGGGGAAACTGGGGCCAAGGCACACAGAGTTACCCTGAGATTATAATCACAGGGTCTGTATTGATTGAATAAAGTAATAATATAATGAGTCGTGCTTACTTATTTTAAGATGTGCACAGGTCTTGTTCAGTAATAAATGTTTAATTGTTTTGTTTTTATTCTGTCTATCCCCTGCTATAATAGACATGCTGATGGGTCAATCAAATTCTGGGATGCTTCTGCACGTGAGTATTTTGTTGTTAAGAGCAGTATATTACTTACTACAAAAAGTTCATCCTTGCATGTCTTTATCTTTAATTTTCCTTCCAAGGAGATGTATTCATGCACTAAATTAAAAACTTTAAAAACCAAGTGGTCCTATTGGTTGATGTTCCCATTGGTTACTGTTACTACGACATACTGAAGTGTGCACATATTTTAATACTTTTTATGGCCATAGTTACGACTGACCCTGTAGTTATAATGCTACTGAACCCAGACACTTCTATTTGGTGTTGAACTACATTATTTTGTCCTAGAAATTACTGTTTGCAATTCTCATTAGTTTGTGCAATATAACACACCAATGACAAGAAAACTTATCACTTTCTTTCTGTACTTCACACATTACAATAACCTGTGAATTCTGATGGATTTCGGGCCGGATGAGCTGCTACGTCACTGATGTTCTGGGTTTCTTTGTTCACAAACTAATTCCCATCTCTAATTCTAGTTGCTTGGATTTTAAACGTAGTGCTCCTTGAAAGAACAATATTAATCACCACCACCTCGATTCCTGTTGTAACCTGTGCTATCGAGAGTGCACTGATCGCAGTGAATCATCATGTCCTTATTTTCCTTCCACAGTAATGCTTCAAGTGCTGTACAAGCTGAAGACTGCCAAGGTGTTTGAGAGGGCTCGTGGAAAGGAGGAGAAGCCAAACACAGATATAGTAGATGAGGACCCATTTGCCATCCAGACCTTGTCCTGGTGTCCCGAGAGCCGAATGCTGTGCGTGGCTGGAGTATCTGCTCATGTTATTGTCTATAGGTTCAGCAAACAAGAAATTACCACTGAAGTTGTTCAGGTAAATTGCTTGGGGCATAATAAACAGACAGAGTGAATGGGTAAATTATTCCTAAGGTCAGGATGGATAGATAATAGGATAATAGTCGATAAACATTTACAAGAACAAGCCTTTTTTTAAATTTATTTTTATTTTTATTTCTTGTTTAGCTCTTGGAGGTGCGAATGCAGTGTGAGTTTAGCGACGTGGACTCTCCTGACCCAGGAGGAGAGCAGACCCCCACCCTGCCAACCCCGGGAGCTTCCTCCAGCCCTCAGGAGAGTGAGCTTCCCACTCAGCCATCAACAGGGAGCAACTCCTCTGATGGCCCCCGAGACAATATACCATGTCTACAGTATGGAATTTATTTAATTTTGCCTTGGCTTCTGTTTTTGTGAAGCAGGCTGTCACAGAAGAGATGAAAAACACAAGAAAAAAAGAATCCTCTTAATAAAATGCTTTTAAAGTAATAATAATAACAGCAATAAAAATGATGATCCAGAGTGTAGCTTGCCCATAGATGATAATTTATTCCAGTGTAAACTGCAGCCTGCTGTCGTATCCTGCTGTGTGTTTGATGCAGGGTGCGGAGCTCCCCACTGAAGCAGTCTCCGGGCAACCAGGTGGAACTGGTGATCCAGCTGGTGTGGGTGAGTGGGGAGCCACCTCAGCAGATCACCAGCCTGGCAATCAATTCTTCCTATGGCCTGTAAGTCTCTTATGTTCAATACAGCTGATGCTTTTGACATGAGGTCACATCACTTTGGGCTCTCACTAGTCTTCATAGCTCGGTATCCTTTTTTGTGCTCAATTTGTGTGGGTAAAGAAATCGTAATTATATCCTGTCTCAAAGCACACTGTAACCAAGCATTTGCAACCAAGTGCAAAAGTAAATAAAGCCTGCCTAAATCATAATTTGGAGTTCCACTGCATTCTTTGACCTTTCTGTCTTTCAGTGTGGTGTTTGGAAACAGTAACGGTCTGGCTGTGGTGGACTACCTCCAGAAAACCCTGCTTTTCAATATGGGCACATCAGAGCTGTACAGCCCATCTGACCCCTATCAGAGGCAGCCTCGCTCCCCACGTAAAGCAAAGCCTTCCGGAGGTGAGCTGCACTCAACCAATTAAACACTCTTTCTGTTGATTTCTCTCTGTGTTCTGCTGAACTTGTCACCCTGGATAACATTTATCTCACTGAAATACAGTAAATAATTTGCTACGCTCCTTGTATTCCTTTATTTTTTGCTGAACACTTTTGGAGGCTGTTGGAGGTGGGTTAGGGAGGCAGAGCTGACACTTGGCAGCTGCCCTGACTTCGCACTGTGAGCACCGCCCCCTGCAGTAGCTCCTCTCCCTCAACAGGGGGCATCGCTGGCGGATTCTCCATCTGTTCAGTTGGAAGGAGCAAAGACAGTGGAGCATGCATGTTAGAATGGATGCTGTAGCTGAGCAGAGCCGCTCTGCTGTAATAGCACTGCCTTTTGATTCTGTTTACTGACAAAACAATACATAAACCTTGTTTACTTGTTTCAGCCTTGCTGTTTCTGTCATGTCTTCTATTGTGTTTTTCTCTCTTTGCCTAATCATCCTGTCAGTCACTGTTTGTCTTCATTCTCTTTAGTCTCAGTCGCTTGATGCTAGATGCAGGACTCTTATCTGCATTTTGTTTGGTTGCCTTTTAAAAGCAGTCTTTAATTTATGCAAATTGCAAGAACACTATTGGAAACATATACTGTTTTAACAGTGAATCAAATAGAAATTCAGCAGCAAGCAGCTGAGACTTCACATTTTCTTCTGTTTTGCAGTTAGATTTTCAGGCATTTTTCTGTCTCACTGTTTTTACTGTTGATCTCTCTCTGTGATTTGGTAAAGACATTCCAACTGTGACGTCTTGCATGTCCAGACTTTCTATCTTGTATTCTGAGTCTATGAAAAAACTACGCTCATCTCACTTCAGTAAGTCCTGTTGTGTCAGATTTTTTTTTCTCCCCTACCCACAGTGTCATTGTTCTCCTCTAAGCCTTTCCTTTTATCTCATAGAGATACATTCTCTGGTTTTATTATAGCACCCCAAATCTCCAAAGCCCAGTACAGACTTTTCTTTGACATTTCCAGTGAGGATGGAGTCAAATTTCAGACTTGAGAGAGAGAGTATCTTTAAAGTATACACACCTATGATTTGACTACTAGACAGCCAATACTGATGCATTTAGTGAGCTCACTTGTGGTAGATTTGTAAACTGAAGCAGAGCTTACTTGCTAAATTGAATGATTACCTCGTTGTATGATTGCCTTTGTAATACTTGAGCTGTTATTGTTACTACATATGCAATAGGAATTAACTGCAGCGTAATCCTGTCTGACTCTTAATTACAATTTCTGTGGCTCCTGCAGCGACTTGTGATTCCAACGATGGGTCCAATGCCTCAGAGGACCGCTGCAGATCACCTACTTCAGGTAAGTCTTGGCGTGAACTACCGAATGTATCATTTTCTTTTGAAATTCGTCTTTCATATCGGCTGCCATTTGTCATGTAGGCTCTACCTCACCCTGCAATTCAGATGATGACAAAAAGCAGAATTTCATAGAGAAGGGTATTGTATTTTCAAGTGTATGACCCTTTAAAAGTTAATATTTAGACGGTGACTAAAGTTCTCTGACTTGTATTTTTGAACCTTATTTCCAGTGAAGTTGAAAAGCAGGCGCTTTTCCAAGACGGTTGCCAATGACTTTGGTACTGTATCTTTCAGATGTATTCTTTGTGATTACTCACTCTTTCTCTCTGAATGACGGCGTTCTAACCACACTGTGCCTTAATCCTACGCAAGCCTGTGCATACTGTGCCAGTTAAAGGAATAATTGCATTAAAGAAATCGGTTTTCACTAATCACATAATATAGGGGTTTTGTAGAAAATGAATCAGGGATGTTGATCAAGTGCATGACAGAATGACTCTTCAATTTCAGGTGCAGATTTTCTATGCAGATTTTTACCAAAATACTGTAGACTGCTGTTACACAACTTAGAATATAGTATGGAAAAATGAAATTTTACTTGAGGATTATTTTTTGTGTGTGTTTTGTTTTTCTTGTTTTATTTTTTGAAACTAAAACAAAAGCATAGAAAATCTGCTTCTCGCCTCAGTCTCTACAGCACTAACATCAAAATGATTTCTCTTGGACTGTAGATACTTGCTCTGTGTGTTTGATTCCAGGGCTTCAGTTCAGTGTTAACTGTTTGGCTGTCCACTGATTCTTTTTTTTTTTTTTCCCCTCCTCCTCTCTCTCCACCTACTCTCTTTGCATAACTATGTTCACTGAATTGTAATTGCCTTATTTCTCAACTGCCTCTTGCTTTGTTTGACATTACAGGCTCTATCGGTTGTCTGTGATGCTTCTCTACCTCATTTGTATTCTCATGGTTTCTCTCAGGGTGGTCACTGACTGCAACAGACAACTTTTAGGAATTTGTACAGAAAAGAAACTGGCAACAACCAAAAGCACCACCTTAAAATCAGCTTTTATTATGATGAATTGTGATGTTATTTCCAAAAGAGTTTAGCGTCTTATTACAAGTAGTCATTTACAAGATATACACCAGTGAGCTATAACATTAAAACTACCTCCATAATACTCTGTAGGTCTAACTGGTTGTTTGACCCTTTGAGACGTGGGCTCTACGACACCTCCAGAGGTGTCCTGTGGTATCAGGCAGGACGACCTTAGCAGCAGATCCTTTAAGCTCTTTACCTCGATGGGGCTTGCACGCATTTGACTTCTTTTATTTCTACCACTTCCCACAGATGTTCACTTCAAGTGAGGTCTGGGAAGTTTGGAGGGCAAAATCAACAACTTTTCATATTCCTGGAAAAAATCATTTTTTTGGGGGTGGGGGTGCAATTCGGCATTGTTCTTCTTAAAAGAGCCAACTACTATTACAGTGAAGTGCTGTATGTGGTCTGTAACCATGCTTAGGTTGGTTATGTGTCAAAGTAGCATCTTCATGAATGCCATAGCAACCTCAAAGCAGAACGTTACCCAGACCGTCCCACTGCTTCCACTGGCTTGCCGTCATGCATCCTGCTGTAATTTCTGACACATGTAAACAATGCAGACGCCCCGTTTCCATGATGTAAAAACATGGTTCTTTAGACACCTTTCTCTATTGGTCTGTGTTCCAGTTATGATACACATGCGCTCACTGTAGGTTTTTTTTCAGCTTCTAACAGGGATCAGCATACATCTCTGCAGCTGTCCAACCTCAAACTATGCAAACAATCCATTTATATCAAACAGTACTGTTTGATAGTACTATTTGATACTTTACTATCAAACGATGCTGAAGTTTTCAGAAATTGGTTACATTAGCCCTTCTAGTGCAATTGGAGCTAGACCCTTCCCCAGTTTACCAGTTGTCCCTTCTCGGGCCACTTTTGGCAGGAAGTAACCTCTACCTTCCAGGAACATTTATCACATAATGATCCACGTGAGAGGACTTTGGTCCATGCACTGCTCTTTTTTCTTTTTTACATTTTTCTCCTTTTAGCCCATCAGGTTCGTTTGAACCTAGCGCTAAATAGTCCCACCTGTTTATAGGTGCCATTCTAACTAAATAATCAGTATTACTCAATTCACTTGCCAAAGTTCTTAATGTTGTAGCTGATTGGTGTATGCACTGTGACCTCAACAGTTGTCTTACAGTTGGTATCACCATGTTTAAAAATCGTACTCAAAATTGTGTTCTATTCAGTGATTGCACACTGATGTGCACATTGAAAACAAGGCCACAAAATGGTAAAAATCATACTTATTGAATCGTTTGTTGTAATTCACAATCAAAGAAGTTTAAAAAAAATCTCAATCCTTTTAGGCATTATTGTTTCACCGTAAAACAGAGGTATTTGTTTCTGTTACAGCTAAGATGTCACGGAAAATTAGCTCGTCTAGTGAGCAAAAGACTGACCTGGGTAAGCCAAAACTAATAACTTACATTTTTCTAAGAACCTTTGTATTTTCTTACAGGTGTTCATCTTGTTATTTGAATCTTCTGCTTTGTATTAGGTTCTAGCTTTTAAGTAGGTCTGCAAAACTACTTCTTACTGTCCAGCAACATGTTGTTCTGAATGTCATGTTCCTGATGTCTTGGGGGTGTGTTTGTTTGTTTGTTTGTTTGTTTGTTTGTTTGTTTGTTTGTTTTGTTTTTTTTACTGCAAGTTCAGACAAACACTCTCTTTTTAAACTCAAAGAAAAGGGTGGGTTCCAACGAAGGCGCATTCAGACATGTAAGAAGCAGTTGTGTTGTGTGAAAAGAACGGCAACAGCCAGGATGAACCTGAAGGAGGACCTCTGTAGAACTAAGTCAGACCCCATTTTCTGTGAGTGGACCAGCCTTGGTCTGACTTGGGCTGCAGTGGGATAACTGGTACTAACTCACTCCACTACTATGGCTCTTACTCTGCAGATTTGGCAGATAACACTAATCCTCTCACAGTGAGCGTTTCCTTCTTTTTGAGGAAGTTCCAGTGGCATGACTGCACTCGGTGTTAAAAATCTTGCTTTTCCTGTTTACAGTTTTTTCTTGTGAAGATCACACGTGATGGCCGATGTTTTAAGCCTTTCCCCCATGTTAAAAGGCCTTTTGTGTTTAAGTTGGTATCCCTCATTAGCTTTTTAAAGGGGGTTAAAACTTGTTCTTAAGTTGCCATCAGCACAAAAATAATGCATGAATAATTCTTACTTCTAAAACACCTGTTTTTTGTTTTTTTTTGTGATCTTATAATAGGACATTCATTTTTATTTCTTTAAATAAACAACATTAAGTTTTCAGAATCAATTCCAGAAATCCACATTTGGAAAAAAGTAAACTGCCTCCTTGAATGTAAACTGAAAGAGCATCACAATGTCAAAAGCTTTTTCTTTTTTTTCTTTCTTTCTTTTGCTGGACTTTGGGTTTATTTATCATGTTACTGTGGGTGTTTTTTCTTTTCCGCTGCATTTCCATTTCTATAAAGTACATAAATACGATGGAAGGCATTCTCTGCTAAACCTCTGACATCAGAATATATGTTTCTAACCAGGGTTTTGTTTTTCTCTGAGAACTAAAATGCTAAAGTGGAGAGTTTAACTACTAACCCCTTTCACTTTTACATGCATTGTTTCCTCATTTCCTTTTGTTTGTCCTCCTGCTGTCCAGATGCCAGGGATAACTCATTCACCCGCTCACGCAGTTCAAGTGTAGCCAGCATAGACCGAGAATCTCGAGAGGCCATCTCCTCCTTTCACTTCTGTGAGAGTTTTCCAAGGAAGACAGACAGCCTGGTCAGCCCCTGTCTGCTGGTGGGGACCACCCACGGCTCGGTGATGATGGTGGCCCTCAACCTGCCACCAAGTGGAGACCAGAGGTTACAGCAGCCAGTTGGCATTGCGTCTTGCGGTAAAAAAAATACAAAAAACAAACTTAAAATAAAATTTGCATGAGGATACATAGTGACCTTTGTTGACAAGCATTAGAATATCAAGCATTAGAACTAGGATCAAGCAGCCTTCATTGCTGAAAAGGAGCGAGGGGGAAGCAAATGTTGATCAAGGTGTGGAAATGTGTGTGCAAGGAGTTGACAAGAATATAGACTAAAGCTACACATATGGTTTCCAATATCATTTGGTGCTACAATAGTCACATGCTATCCACATGATGGGTATATCTTGTGGTTTATTTACTGAAGCCAAAGGGTAAACAGACCTGACCTTAACGTTTTGGTTTTAGGATTAGTTTAGTTATGAAAACAAAGCTTAAAGCTAAAATTGCACAAGTTTCAGAAGACAATTAAGAACTTAACATGCCACTTATAGCTGACCTTGAATTATGCTGTGACCAATTATTTTTTTTATTTTAAGCTGAAAATATCTAATTTCTTAGGCACCCTGGTCAAGCTCAAAGGAGGCATTTTAACTATGGCCCTGCTGGACGCAACTGGAACTCTGCTGCCCCCTTTCTTTGAGCAGTGGTATGACCCAAATGCTTCAGATGAAGAAAAAGAGAAGAGTCGGAAGCGCAGGCCAGCCTCTCCGCCCTCGTCACAGGAGAGCCAGGATACTCACTTTGCCATACTGTGTTCGGAGAAACAGGCCAAGGTGGTGGCCCTGCCCTCCCAAACCCGCATCTACAAACACAGCATCACAGAGACCTCCTTCGTGCTGAGGGCTGATGTTGTGCAGATGGCCGGGGCTAACTGCATCGCCTGTTTCTGTGCTAATGGGCATATAATGACTCTGAGGTATCATCATTACTAGCGTCTGCTGTTATTTATATTTTGAAATCTCTGATCAAGCAGAGATACCAAGTGAGGAAAACATAAATAGATGTTAGCAACTTGGTGTGGTGTTTTGCGTGATTACAGTTTACCCAGTCTACGGCCTCTTCTGGATGTCAACTACCTGCCGCTCACAGACATGCGGATAGCAAGAACATTCTGCTTCTCCAACCTGGGTCAGGCTTTGTACCTCACCTCCCCTACTGAGATCCAGAGGATCACCTACAGCCAGGAGACGTGTGACAACTTGCAGGTCAGATAAATGATCAGATCACCATCAGCTCCATGCCAGTAGCTTTGCAGAGAGAAAAATGCATAAATGCCTCAGAGCCCAAGAAAACTCCCCAGCAGTAAAACTGTTTCTTTAAATTTAGAGTTTAATTTTGTCCAACATAGCAGACATTTCTTATTTGTAAGCATTTCAGAAATAACAAGGAGTTTGGCAGCGATTTCTGCCAAACATAGCAACACAGACTTGCTGTGTTTACTTTACATAAATCTTCTCACATAGGCTCAGTCTAAACCAGGAAAAGTAACTGGTGTGATGTTGGCACACATGCTTATGTAGGCCAGCTGTTTGAATCAGGTCTGCGGTCATTTTAACGTTAGACAACAGTATAATTCCTCATAGTTATCTTTATAGAAAATTACAGGTCAGTAGAAAGGTGAAGTGCTTGTCTGCTTACAGATAATTCAGTAGATGATCTGAAGGTGCGGGTTAATTTCCTTTTTCCTTTTTCTCTTTCAGGGAGATACAGGCCTTAATCGGGTTGATTTAAAAAGTCTGGCTGAGTCTGCATATCTTCAGAGACAATATATTGAAATACATGTACTGATGTTTCTGTCTTTCACAGGAGATGCTCAGTGAGTTATTTACTCCAGTGGAGACACCAGAGGCTCCAAACAGAGGTTTCTTCAAAGGCCTTTTTGGGGGAGGAGCTCAGTCTCTGGACAGGGAGGACCTCTGTGAGTACAGAGTGCCTTCTAGTATTGCATAAAGAGTTCTCAAAACCTCAGAGTGCAATTAAATATATGTTTGCATTTGAATACTTAATGCAGTCGTGTTTTAAATGTGTAGTTTTCAGTCATCGGGCTTCTGAATTACTCTAGCTGTTTCATATATTATTGTATTGTTATTACATATATATATATCTATATATAAGTATTTCACAGTTGAAACTTTATTTAGCTATCACATCCTATATGTAAAACTATTTGAACCTTTTTAGGGCTTTTATTCCACTGTCTTTGGTAAAATGATTGACCTTTCATTTAGGGGAAAAATGAAAAAAGACTTGTAAACAAACCATCTGCATATCTATTTTTGTCTCTGCTAGTTGGAGAAACAGCTGCAGGTAAGGCATCTCGCAGCCTGGCGCAGCACATCCCTGGCCCAGGCAACATGGAAGGCATGAAGGGGGCCGCATCGGGAGTTGTGGGAGAACTTGCCCGTGCCAGAATAGCTCTGGATGAGAGAGGGCAGAAGCTGGGCGAGCTGGAGGAGAGAACAGCAGCCATGATGGCCAGCGCCGAGTCCTTTTCCAAACATGCGCATGATGTACGTGAACGGCATCTGTTTGAACGCTTGTATAATTTTTTTTCTTTTTCAGGTTATCACATTAATCCTGATTCACATTTTTCCCCACTTTACTTCCTTCAGATGATGCTGAAATACAAAGATAAAAAGTGGTACCAGCTCTGATGGCAGCGTGTGGAGCATCGGACTCTGTAATTTCACACACCAGTATCTCTGAGGAGCTGCAGGTCCCTCTACTTCTCTTCTCTATTTCTCTCTACGGGGGAGTTATGCGCAAAAGAATTGTGCTTTTTTTCCCGTTTTCTTTTTCCCTCAGCGTAATATTATCCCTCTGCATTACCTCAGTCACCCGAGGACCTCTGCAGCACAGACACTATCCAGTGCAATGCAATGAGGATGGAAAGAGGAAAGAAATGGAAGAAGAGAAGCTCTTAGGAGACTCTCATTCCATTTTCACCTGAGAGTGATGACGTTCATTTAACATCAGTCCACACAGTAGGAGAAGAGGGGACCTTTCATATATCCATCAGGCATATATAAAAAGATAAAGTGCTGTTCTTTTAGCCTGACTGCATTTGGTCATTCTCTGCCCTTTATGGTGTCTGCTAAACACAGTGGACTTAAATGAGGAGGAAAGTCTGATGACCCCTTGTCCTTCAATTCTAATCAACTCGATGAACGTGCAAGTTTCTGTAGTAATGATTAAATCACTGAAGGACTTGTTTGTTTTTCTGTCTAAATTATTTTTGGAGTTTGTCTTTTTGCATCTGTAAGTATGGCTTATCCTTCCTTTTTTTAAAATATATTGTTTTTGTCTAGAAAGGGCCTTTGAAGTGGTTAAAAGAGTAAATAAATGGGCAGGGAGATTCTGAATCTATTGCCTCTCACCAAATAAGGGCTGGTAGTACACTAGTTCATCACCGACCATACCTTTTTACAGCTTTTACCAAGCAAATGGGGTTTTGGGTGAGAAAGACGAATGGTGAATTTATGGAATCACTCTGTTTTATTTTTAAATGTAATTATTTATGGGAAGCGAATAATAGTTGGGGATTAAATGAAGCTGGGCATTAAGTTTTATTTTGTTTCTTCTGTCTATTAAATGCGAAAAAGAAAGTGCTGAAAATGTTTACCCCAATGACGAGTTTACATTGACCTATAATAAAAATGAATTGATAAGAGTGGATACACTGGAAAATCCATGAAGAGCTTATTTTCTTCAGGCTTTCAAGGGGCTATAGCAAAGTCATGTATGAGAAGGATGATGTGTTGATGGGCAAGGCTAAGATTGCCCTTAATATAATTACATATATATATATTTTGGTTACAAATTTAAGTTTTACCTGTCTTAAAGATGTATCTATATATGATCATTCAAATTTTTATTGGCATACATTTGTAGCTGATTTTTTTTTCTTTTTTTCAGTCTTGTTTCTCAATGTGTAGGAAAAAAAGCATGTGTCTCTTACAGCACAATGGAAGTGATAACGCTGTGTTTGTATCTGTAGCTGCCAGTAGAAATGACCAAGCACACATACGTGTTCCACGCAGTGCCCTTGGTCATCTCTCTCTGAACCATTAACTTAAAAAAACTGTTTCTGCCTTTGCCTCATGACGCATATATGCTAACCTCTACCTACGTGTATATCTGTGTCTTTGTAAACATACATATATTCAGGAATATGTGTATGGGCGCCAATGTCTATATAACAATATATTGACCTATGTATTACAATAGGTCTTTTGAGGTTTTTGTTTTTGCTTGACAGTGTTTTTCAATGTGATTAACCGGAATCCTATTGTAATTAGATTAGATTTCTTTTTCATGAGGTGTGAGGATATGCTGCTAGTTGTGTCAATATAGGAGCATTATCTGTCGGGCTTTTATTTTGAAAAGAGGGGACAAGACTTTGTCAGTTCAGTTTGCTGCCAAATGTTGTATATAGCGCAACAGCTGGACACAAATCTGACAGTGCGGGTTCAGGTAATGTGACATACCGTATGCTTGCGGCCATGTTTTTTTTCTGACACCAAAGAGTTTCTTAATTTCACAAAGTTGTCTTGATTCATTTTTCCCCAGGCGTTAAGAGTCAGTCAGGATAGTTTGATGACACTCTTAAGAAATCTTCTGTGTGTAAGGGGGCGGGGTTTAGGGAGGCGATTGGCTTTGCTTCGTCTTATGGGCATGAAACCTTCATTACTGCCCCAAACTGCTGGACACGTATAAAGTAAACCCGAGGAGTTTCATTCCAAAATGGGATATCCAGCAATGGAAATGGAAATTGACTGAATACTTGATCCTAGAAACTGCTAGGAGGTTTGAAACCTCCTCTTTATTTCTGTGTATTATATCACTGAAATAAAGAAAACGTACCTAGAAAACATTGGATGAGCAGTTGCAATATGGAGATATGGCATTTTCGAATAAAACCCTTCACTTTTAGATGGCTGATTTTAAATCTACTGTATACTATTGAGATAAACCCATTTGGAAGAGCAGTTGTGTGGGTTTTGCACTATTTTTTTGTACTTCAAATGATTTTGTTAGTATGATTTTTAAAGTGTTGATTCCTCTGTCCCATTTTCTTATGTTTCAAAGGACCAAAACATGACAGAACCTATGCTTATTTATGTCATTTGCCAATTATGCTGATTTCTTCACTCTCAGATTTGTTTTCCATGTCAACATTAATGTCCAAGCTATGGCTGTGCATAAATATCCATCATCCAGACATGACAATGAACGTTTTCTGGTATATATTTAACATGCTCATCTCAGATTTAAGCTTTTCTCCTGCAGAACGAACCATCCTCCTTTGAGTGGGCCGCTGAGTCCTTTTACAAAGTGTGGCCTCAACTTTAAAGTGCTTCAGTTTGCAACATATGTCCTAAATGGTCTCTTATTGCACATTGAAGGATGCATGATATTAAGTGTTTACAAACTTGAAACAACCATGTATTACCCCCTCTTAGAGATTGTCTGTTCTAGCATTTGTATTAACCACCATGCTGAACAAAACTGAAGTTCTCTTCACACATCTGGAGTGCGTCCCATTTTCATTTGATCATGCCAATTGTACACATGCGAGAGATTATATTTATTTTTTATTGGTACATCTGTTAATGTTGCTGTTTGCTTCATGAAAACTCTTGCTCTCCCTGCGCTGTAAAAATGCATTGAAGTTGGAAGCTAGGCTCACAGCACCGTGCAGGAGAGCTCGAGGTTTTCTCACTCGCCATACTTCCATCCGTCTGTCTTCTGGGATGAATATCTGTGGAGTTGCAGTATTTTCTCATAGTAGGCAATTTTTGTACAGTTTTATTAAAATAAATTTCACATGGATGTCTGACTTTATCTGCTGCCACAATTTAGACTGTAGATACAGTATATATAGATATTATTGTGCAATGGAAAATAAATGTAAAACCAACCGTAATGAGTTATGTGTTTTCCATTTTATTTTATTTTTTTTATATATATATTTTAAATACCTGAATCTTTTGGCCTCCGCAGGTCAGAGTTCAGTGGCTGTTCTGGATCATTATGTCTTGCTCAAAGACTTTTGGGGCAGCCCCGACACTGACCTGATCGTTTTAATGGACAGCTTTAGAATACACGCGTTTAAGCGTGTGAGTTAAATCTGCCAGATTTAGACATTCAGGCAAATTTCCATCTGCACTTTCAACTTTCAGAGAAGAGTCTAATTTTTCACATTTTTGCACTTGCTCTTCCACTGTGAAAGACCTCTGGAAAGTCTTTGTTTACTTACTCTCATTTAGTATTAATCAACATTTTTCTGTTTTGGAAAGTTTATACATAGCAGGGTAGAGAATTTATATAAATAATTTATGTAATAGATATTTATAGGTACTCGTGGTGTTTTAATCATATTGGTATACTAAACGCCTATAAAAGTATACTATTATGAGTGCCAGTGATCCACTTAGTTTGAAGACTTCCTGCTAATGCTAAACAACAAAAAAACAAAGAAAATAATTTTTCCCTATCAAAAAGTTTTTCTTTGTTTGTTTGTTTTTGTTTTTTGAATGACACAAACAAGCATCCATACAGATACAGCAGCTGCTTTGTGTAATGTTTTGGTCAAGGGTCAGACCAACATAGCATCCGGGCACTGTCCACGATATAGATTAAGCCGATTTTGTTTTTGGTTTTTTTTGGGGGGGGGTGTTATCTAGTGGGTTTCTCCACTGATATCTTTTTTTCTCGCACGCAGTCTGTTTCAAACACTTTTAATATGTGTAAGTTTTAGTGATTTTTTGAAAATTTGTTGTTGACTTTAGTATGTTTTTATTTTACTTATTAAAGGTTAAATTCAAAATTCAAAATTAAAATGATTAAATTAAAGGATAAACACTTTTGGTAGTATTTTTTTATTGTAATGTTTTTGTGTGTGGTTTAGATTTTATTTTATTTTATTTTATTTTATTTTCAGCGACCGTTCCTACATTTCCCAGCAGCCCCTGCAGGTGGCGCCGCCGCTCTAAGAACTCCCGTCGTCCAGCGGGATAGAAACTACAGCGGTGAGTAAAGATCAGGAGCAGCAGCATCCTCACTGTCTGACGAACCGGCGGATGGAGCGGAGGGACGGCAAACTTGAAAACGGTAAAAGCCGGGGACAAAGTAAGCCGCAACACGTGTTCTCTGAATAGCCATAGACGATTTCTGTGATTTATTTTGTACCATTTGTATTTCAGGTTTTATATATTGCTGTGTTTGAAACGAGATCCTTTTAAGTCTGTGCTTCGGATGAATGTTTTTGATGGACCTCCGCGTGTTGCTCAGTTGCCGCCGCGATGAATGAAACAAAGACGATGGACGCACACTGACCAACACCAACTATTTCACGTCGATCGTTGTACTTTAATTTTAAAATCTAATAGAAACACAGCGGACTCACTTAAAGAGTTTTTCCCCCGCTAACGTTAACTTTACGCTTCCCTTAACTGCTCAGACTAGCTAAACAGCCTTGCATTTAGAAGTCTCGCTGACTGCATCCAAGGGGGAAATTGTTATGTGAAACCCTTGGCCCTTTCCCAAACTTTTAGCGATGTGACAGCAACAGAGTCTGAACCGGAAAACTTGGGAAGTGCAGGTGTCTCAGCGTGGGTGGGTGAGGTCAAAGGGCAGCTGACAGTACCCTGCTGTCTCCTGATATGCGTCTGCTTTGCTGTCTAATCCTCTATCCACAAGCAATACCTGTGTTTGTTTTGGAGAAGTGAACTGGAGACTGTGTAAAGTTTTACGGCCCACAGTGCTGGATTGCCACCGCACAGGCCCAGCGCAACAGCACCAGTGTGAATGGAGATGATGATGATGTGCACTTAAATCACTTAAATTTTTTCTCTATTTCCAGTCTTAAGATGAGCCAGGGGCCAAATCTCGTCCTCCAGTGGCTGTCTAAGTTACACCTGACCCAGTATGTGGAGTCATTCTTTGACAATGGGTATGATGACTTGGAAGTTTGTAAGCAGATTGGAGAACCAGACCTGGATGCTATCGGGGTCCGCATTCAGTATCACAGACACAGGCTGCTCACAGCAGTGCAAGCGTTAAAAGAGGAGGACAAAAGGAAAGCACCTGGGTACTATTTCACCTTAGAGCCTCTGGATGCTTCTGCCTGCCATCACATCTCATACTCAGACAGACTGGGTGACTTGGAGACGCCGAGGTGTCACGCACAGACTGCAGGAGTGCACCAGGCCTCCTGTCCTGGGAACCATAACCCGAGGTTCACAGACTGTAATGACTTTGTGACTTATCCCAAACTGAAGCTCAAAGTACTCATACGGGATAAACTTGCAAAAGATGGCATTAACCTGGGACAAGCACCGTACACCCACAAGGTAGGATATTTTGACTTCATCTCTTGCAGTTAAGTTGATAAGAAATGCTGGGTCTTTAAGAGCTGTCTCATTGGATTTAATATGCTTACTTTACTGCGAATGTGATGAAGAGTGTGACAAATTTCTTTGATAGTGCTGACGTCAAGTGATTCTTCTTTGAGGATGTGTTGGAGTCTCTGGCAAAGGTTCACTGAGGTTCATTGTAGTGTTAGTTTACTCAAAACATTTCCATATTAGTGTTAAACTTAACTGGAATGAATCTAATTGAATTGACTGATTGGGTACTTGGTGAAACAGTAGTAAGACTTACAATGCCTTCTGATCCTCAGTGTACATCTTTTAAATTAAGTTAAGGTGATTTTATGTGGAAAAAATCCTAATTGTGTTCTCTTTGTCTGGATTTACTGTTCCGTAAGCGGCCTAAATGTGCCTAGATCGCTATTTCACGTATCTCGCAGAATGCCATGTCAGAAAATGTTGAGTTCAAGCGTTTAGAAGACATTATCCCACTCTGCCATAATCCTTTCACACATCCAAACTGGGGCATTGAATCCACACTGGAATTGAATTTGAGCACATAAAATGAAAAATGTGGTATTTTATAAGAAAAGATTTGCTGCAGCTCCAGCTGTTTGGCTCTGTAGCCATGGATTCCTGCTTAGAATACACCACAACACCTGCAGCTGTTTTAAATCTCCAAGAATTACTATACTGGCAAACAGTGAGTCGTTTTTAAGGTAGATGAACAAACAAAATACAAAAAAACCCAAATAATGTTACAGTGATGCTACTAGACTGTATGTAAGGCAAAAGAGGCTGTGACATCCAGAATGAAATGGTACATGATGGTATGTTTTTCCATCACGCTGACCCATTTGACCATTAGTCTTTTCTTTGATAACATTAAAACAGATTGAATAACGGCCGCCTTTTCTTTAAGGGAGGCAGAAACCTTTCCAAGCATTTGAATTTTCACCCATTCCTGCAAATAATGCAATTTGGTGACTACACGATTTTTACATTTAGGACAGTGTGGTGGGGTTTCTGTTCTGTACTTATTATAGCTATATGGAGAAATGTGTATACATCGTGCAAAATATTATAGTGTAATTCTTTTTTAAATGTTACAAATAAAATTTCTCAATGGTTAAGTCTCATCCTGTCATCAATGACTATTACGATTAGCCATGATCCTAACAATACTCACTCTTTGCCAGAAAATAACATTTGCTCAGTTTCACTTGTTAAGCAACAATCGCAAGAAAAACAATGAACAAGAGTTAAAAAGCTTCCGACCTCTGTGGACAGTGGATCAGTCTGCCGTGATGACTGACTGACAGCATGTCATTTTATTTCGAGGGATTTTTTTCCCATCCTGACAACTGCTCTTTGTGTTGACTGCAGGGGCTGTTAGTTAATGTAATTGCAGAGGATAGCTGTTCTGCTCTGGCATTAACCAAATCCATTCAGTCCATAATACACTCAGCGAGCGGTCCAAGGCCGGCCAGATGAAAAGCTCAGCGACACGTTTGGCTTATTTTCAACAGCCTGTCTCTGAGAGGAAGGTGTGACTGATGGATTTGAGATTTGATTATAGTGAAGAAAACTGATGTTTACCGTTGATTAAATGGTAAACAGTCTGTATTGTAACAGAGTGTCAGAGTGAATCCTTGCTAGAAGCACTGATGCACACTGTCCCGGCATATTTTTACACTTTCAGTCCTAAGGCACAGTTGTTTTTCACAGCAGTGGTGCTTAGGCAAGAGAGTACTCGTGTTGATTATTTGTCTTTCCAAAGCTGATACAAGTTTAAAATGCTGCTCATCAACAATGAATGAATGTGTTCTGAGGGGGTAGTGAGCCAGATGCAGCTTTCCAGTTAGATTGAGCTCATATTTGGTCATGATCGCAGTCCTTGTATTTGTGCTTCTTTGTATCAAGTGAGCCTTAAGCAGTGTTTGGCGCTTTGTTATTTGCTTTATTATTGAAACTCTAATAAGGAAAGTTTTCTTTACCCATCTGCGTTGCAATTACCCATTAAAAGTTGTACTCTGGCAACAGAGACATGTGCTGGCTCCAAAAGCAATGTCGCAGTGCCAGGCACTGCAGGACACCCCCTGAGGTCCTGTTTCCATGCCATGATGGGTCAGAGATTTACACATTATAGGGAAGGTGGTTTTACGGTTGTGGCCAATTCCTGAACGTTAAGCTGTGGTTCTCTTGCCATCCACTGTGTGTTTAACATTTTGAATGTTCTGTCATCCTGGTGCATTTCACTAGGAAGTCGGTCAAACTTTTTGGCTCATTAAATTTGGCCCATTGGATCCGTCTCGGTACTTGCACTGCAAAGACATGCACGATTATTTCATTCACTTATAATGTGAACGATGACTCTACTTCATTCGAAGCTCATTAGTAAAGAAAACTTGAAAGTAAAACAATCAGGTAAAATTGATTGTTATGGAAACTGATTTCGGAGCAGTTTGGCCTTTCAGCTTCATCAGATGGAGTCCATTAAACGCTTGCAGGATACAGGTATGTAGGCCAGTACGGCCCATTTTCTCACCAGGAATAGCATACAGCAGCTTAAGGGTAAACCCATCTCCTCCACCAGTTCTCCTCAGCTTAAATTTTGGACCATTTAGAACTATAATATTGTATACGCCCATTTAGAGATCAGTTCACTGTTTGTATTGTATTTTCCAGGCCTTATTAACCACAAGACAGGGATGTTTTAAAACCTAGGTTTGGGCTGTGTAGTGTACCATATATTACTTTATGCTTACATGATATTTTAGTAAAGCCTCTTCACACCATATCATTTTTTGTTCTTCTATTTTATTTTATTTTTAAACTTGGTCTCCCATTTGCTGCTTTTGATTTTTAACAGTACAGTATGTCCTCAGGCCCTATTCTGTCTGGTATTCATGAACCACAGCAGTTTGCATCTGTAACCACATAATGCCTTCTGCCCTCAGTCTCTAGCTCAATCAATTCCCACTGAGCAATGTGCTTTTCTGCCGATTCTATACGCACGACTTGTTCACACAGACCCAAAGGGCCTGTTGCTGACTTTGAGAGGGGAAAAAATAGTAAAGCTGATTAAGCTGTAAATGATCTAAGTGCTGGTGACACAACAAGCCATTTTCTAAAAATGTAACATGGAAAAAAAGCTTGATATATTTGCTCATGAAATTGCAGCTGCTGGAAATGGGAATCTGTGCTGCATAGATATAGTCTGAAACAGAAGTTTTGTTTCAGACAAGATGATAGAGGGGCTTCTTTTTTTTTTTTTTTTTAAAGATATGCACCAGATTGTTCATCATTTGTCAGTAAGGCATACATCACATTTCATCAAGCCCAATCCCTCTTTGGAAAAGCTCCCTTTATAGCTGTCTTAACAATGGGCTTCAACTCCCCAGAAGGCCTCGCTGCAGTGCCTCACTTGAAAACTGTCCTGGAGAAGAAATCTTTATAAGATTTTTTTTTTTCTGTGTTGCTTCTCCAGAGGATCAGAGGACAAACAAAACCAGCAGGCCCCTTTTGACAGAAGAAAAGACAGTTTGAATAGAGCCTGGCAAAATACAAGATCTACAGCAGCTGACAGCTGTCTCTGCCTTTGTCACAATAAAGTGGAGATTGAATAGAATGGCTTTTGTTGAACAAAGTTGGGTTTAAAACACCAGCACGGAGTTTAAAGCGAGCACAAGTGTAACAGTATGCTGGCCACCTGCACATGGACTGGTGACTTTAGTTTTTGTTCAGTTTCCTTCAGTGCTTCCCTTGAGTCGCCTTAAAAATAGTTCAATCTCCTCTGATGGCACGGTGATGCAGTGGTTAGCACCTATTAGCACCTTACTGGGCGAAAGTCCCAGGTTTCAGTTCTGGAGTCTGCTGGGACTTTACTGTGTTCGATGTTAAGTGTTTTCCTCTGAAGGTCCAAAGACATGTTGAATTAAATAGTATTTCTTCCAGTGTGAATTGCTGTGTTTGAGTTAGATAACGTGGGATGGGGTCTACCTATCCCAAGACTAACACAAACTACAAATCACACATAATTTCCTTAGGGATTAATAAAGTATTCTGATTCTGATTTATAGCTGTAGTGTATTAATTGTTAGACTTTAAGTCTAAATTTAAAGAAGTGACCTAAAGAGTCTTGCAGTTCATCCTGTGCTTTTATTGTCATTTTTGTGCCAGTAGATGGGCGCTACAAGGGAAAAGCAAAGAGACTTACTTCATTTTAATCAATCAAGAATATATTGTTACTGTGAGCGGATATTTCAGCTTTGTTGAATTCAACCGATTAAGCTTTTGCTGAATATGGGGTATAGGCAAAGTTGGTCTCGCTCTTCCATCACCCAGATTTTGGGATTATGTGCCGAGTGACTTTTAATCTCTGCAGGTGTTATGGCGCAGGAAAGGAAACTTTGTTTTCCCTCCAAAGGAAAATCGCCATGGTTGTAATTTTTATTTTTTGTATTTTGAGTTTATAAAACTTCTTTTAAATAAGGTAATCTGGACCAGAAGTCCAGACCCATCATGGTTGTGTAAAAGCCCTGACTCAAAGACCTATGTTGAGCAAGGAAAAACCCTGACATGCATAAATGGTTTGGTCATGCTGCAGTGTGATGCAGGTTTATCATGTCCTCTATCCATTATCTTTCTCTTCCTGGTCGCCCTGTAGTGTACTGTAGGGAAGACCTACTATTGACTTTACTCATGTTATGTCAGTATAGATTAGCTCAAACCGCTGGGCATTTGCAGCAATGTGCCTGGAGTATTACCCTTATGGTGCCGAGGGCTAGTTGGGGGCAGGGTGATTGAATAGCATTGTACAGATCATTCAAAACCTAAACATGTCATGCTTATAGTTTGGGATTAAGTAAATTCTTGTCCGGCTGGCTGATCATCTCACTACTTCATTGAAAAATTGAACTGTATAACGACAGCTGTCAGTACACCAGCACATATTCAATATTCTGTGACTACTGAGAAATATAACTGATCCATGCTGCTAGCACAGATACTGTTCTATGTACAATGTAAAGCAGAGCACTGACCTGTATAAGTTTAATGTTGTCCAGGGTCACTTGTTCTGTATATATACATCCATCTATCCCATTAAATTTTCTCTTTAATGGCCCTCTGCCTTCATGTTGCATTCAAGTAGAGCATCTGGAGGAGCTTTGCCCAGTGGAAGCAACAACAATGCATAACACACTTAGTTTATGCAACAACGTGCTTATTTTGGATTTGACTCAAGAAGAGGCTGCTGTATTTTGTTTTCTATGAGTGAGTATTTTTTGAGCAGTTGTTCTGTGTACAAATTTCTCTTAAGCAACCTCACTTATTTAAATGCTCCACAAAGCTCCTCCTTTTTTATTCTTTAGTGCTTTGGCTTGTGTTTCACAAGGCTAAATAGGTCTTTTAAACTATGAGGTGCTCTCAGAATTTAAATTGCTGTGTTAGGAAGAACCTCTCTTTTCTTTGTGCCAGGCACATGTAAGAGGAAGCTGAAGTAAAGGAGGAAGTTTTATTTAAGTTTGTATCAAAGCAAGCACCGAGTCCAACACTGAACTGCTTTGATCAGGAGTTGCTTCATTTGTTTTGGATGTTTTGAATTGTTTGAATTCAAAAACTGAGTTCTAATTACTTTTTTGGTGCATGGCTTCTCTTAACAGAATAAGCGCTGGCATAGTGTGAAACCTATAACCTACACCACATAAAGTATGCAGTTAGAGTAGTAGAGCAGTTGCACTCTTTATTTCTATATTAAAAATTTAGCTTTCATTTTGCTGAGTGTTTGCAGACTTTTGAGAATAAAGATTAGCCACCATATCCCATTAAGACCCATCAAACATACAGGCATCAATTGACTTGACAAATTAACAGCTTTACTTCGGATCCAGTATAGATTTAATGGTGTTCTATCAACGTAGTACAAGCCAATCAGTCTACTGGGCAGAAATTCGAGTCAATCTTTTTAGACAAAAAGTAGAACTGTTAAGTTAGCGAAGGCTGCAGCCACACAGGCCAGTTGGCAAGTGGTTGCGGGAGGTTCCTTGCTGTTGCTAGGTTAAATTGGTCCTAGGAGGTATACGATGCTGCGCTAAAAGCCTCCTTGCTGGTAGTCGAAGCCACAGCCGCATGTAGTTTATATGGGACACCAACTCGTCTGCAAACACTTGAAAACCACTCACCAAGTGATAGTGAAAGTAACACAAACTGGAAGCATCCACCCTTAAAGTAGAAGTTGAACCATTTGAAGCTAAATCATTGTGTTCAAAGAAAAGCCACAGCTTTCTAAAGTTGTTCATCATAGTGATGATGTTGAGTTATAATATCATTTCCTCTGAGACACTCATTGCTGATTACTAAACAGCCCCACCCCCACCTGAACTGCAGTGCACTACTGGTGGAAACATGATTAGTGCTATATTTCTTCTAAAATTTAGGTCATATATGGAAGCAGCTTATTATTTGTTTACGTGCTGAAACTCTCTGTATATTAGTGCTAATTCCACGCGGCACATATGAATAATGTGAGTTCACTGCATTAAGGGCAAGCATTACAAAGAGCATTGGTACATTTTGCATGGCTTTTCATAGGAAGGTAGTGAATGAATGGCACCATTTCTTCACTTAAGCCTCTGAACTTGTATTAAAGGTTTTCATCTTTGGTGCAGAGCTGCCTTTTAATGTAGTGCACATCTGTTGGGGACTTGAATTTTCATTATCTCTTCCACTATCCTGTCCCACATTATCCTCACAGAAAGCATGGCAATGGAAGGTGAACACATTTAAGAGGGATCTGATCAGTAGTTTGAAATCTGAGAAGTCTCAGTTTTATCTTGTGTTTCAAACAGAAGTTCCCCACATCTCATTTAAAATCAAAAGCATAAAAATGAAAAAAGATTAAACACAATAACACCGACAAATCTTCCCATGTTTGGCAGCTAATTTTAGAATTGAATTCATGCTTCTTTTGCAGATCAGGGATTCAGTTTTATTTGGATGGCACCAAATCGCATATTGTTAGGTAAAGACCTTAAGCAGGGGTCTCAAACTCGCGGCCCAGGGGCCACTTGTGGCCCACGTCACCCCTACTTGAAGTGAAGAAATAAAATGCTAGTTGGACCTTGAAGTTCAGTGCCAGCAGTAGGGATGGGTACCGGTGTCCGGTGACATGATGGCACCGGTTCTGACATAAACGGTAGTAACCAGACCGAAAAGCAGCGCACATTTCGGTGCTTTATTTCGGTGCTTTTTTTTCCTGAGCTGTGATACACTTTAGATTCTAGCCAATCATTTTACGTTTCCGAGGATAGTAGGCGGGGCCAGGTACGTACGTTCTGTTAGAGCAGAGCTACAGATTAAAAATGTCCAAGGCGAAGCGGTCAAAAGTCTGGCTGTACTTCATAGCAAAATATGCAAACTCAGCAGCAACAAGTGCTTTAAGATGATACTGTGATACTGTCAAAGGAGGTAACACCTCAAATCCGATGAAACACCTGGCGACGCATGGCGTTTTTTTAAAAGCCAAGAAATGCGCTGTATTTGATAGCTTGCTGCGAGACCTCACACCGAGCACATCTACTGCGGGTGGGTTGCCTGTTATGCAACATCCCCCAAAAACACGAAGAGGAGAGTCCTGGCCCCTAGCCCTGCCAGTGTAGCAGAAATGATGACGGATGATGGTGGCAGCAGCCGTTCTTCTCTGCGTGAGTAGCTAATTTACATTGAGTAGGCTAACCACGTTATTACATTAATGCATGTAAGGTGAACTAGCAAACATCATCATAGCTACATGCGGCTGTCCTCTTGTTTGATGGCAGATACTCCCTTCACCCTGGCTAAAAAGGCTAAAATGACCAAAGAAAAAGTGGAAAACAGTTAAACATGAGAGGTTTAGGACAAAGTTTGTGTTTTTTCCATTGTTTAAGCACTGCTTCCAGCCAAGAGTGATACCATATATGCCCCATAGCTGCAGAAAAGGCTAACATTGTTATATTTTTACAAAAAACAGCTGAACATGAGAGGTTTTTGGACCAATTTTGTGTTCTCCATTCTTTAAGCACCGGTTTGAGCACCGGCACCGTTTCAAAAGTACCGATTTGGCACCGGTATCGGATAAAACCTAAACGATACCCATCCCTAGCCAGCAGTGGCCCACAGCTCATTTAAGTTTGAGACCCCTGCCCTATAGTAATATGGATAAACACCTCACCAATCAAACGACCCCATTTGAGAAAGCCCTTGGCTACAGTGGGAAGGAAAAAACCCCTTTTAACAGGAAGAAACCTCCTCCTAAACCTAGAAAATAACTGTTGCGCTCCTCGATTTGTCAAAACAAAAAAGATGTGTTACATACTTGAATGTGGTGGAGAAAACGAGGGAAAATGTATATTTTAAAACAAGTAATAGTTGCATTAACTTTCCACTTGTTGACTTTAATATTTTAAACATGAAGGTCCCTTTTTATTAGTGGTGTCAGTGGGACTGCAGTGGAAAATTAAACACTGCAAGCAACAAACTGAATTAAACATTTGTAATCTTTAGTGAGACTGTTGAGTTTCTTTCTAATCATGCTGCTGTGTCTGTACTGTAGATATGCCAAATATGGTTAGAAGGGGATCTGTGTGCTATTTAGGCTTCTGTGGCCCACAGTAAATCTCAAGCTTCCAATTCATCCAGTGCTTTGACCTATTAGTAACTTAACCTCAAGGTATGAGGTATGTTCTCCCAGTGAGAAAAGCAGAAAAGCTGCACAAAAGATGTTCCTGCAAAACTGTTAAACCAAAAGTGCGTTTTGGTCTTTTTATAGCGTAAATCTTGTAGGGATGACAGTGGGAATACATCAAGATGCCACATCAGTTCCTGTTTGCTTGTTTACCCAGTGACTGGCAGTGTACTGTGGCAGCTTCCCCACGGAGTCTACTGCTGCTTCCATGCACTGGTAGTCTGCAGAACAAGAGTACAATCCAGCTGTGTAGTGTTGGTTGTCAGCATAAGGTCTGCTCATACAAGTGAGTTTTACACCACTAAAAATAACACCGTGCGTGACGTTTCATGAAGGCTGTGGTTACCGATCAACCACAACATTAACCCACTGACTAAAATTGTTTCCTGGCATTAATGTGGTTAATTAAAAAGCACATTATTGCCAGGAAGTGCCATCGTGGCAATGGCACTCCCTGAGGGCAGTGGCCTCTCCCAGCAGAGTTGTATCTACAGTGGAACCACACTAAGCTCCTAATCAACCACTGTCCCTGCAAACACACATCCAGAGGTCTCTGTTCCAGTGAATTAGAGATGTCGCGAGCTTAAGGTAGACCTTCACAGTATTTGGCTGGTGGATTTAGTTGTTTCTGTTCATCGTATATAGAAGAAAAGCCAAGGGTCGCGCTGTATGTTCAGAGTATGACCCACTTTCTGCTCCTCTTCCTCCCCATAGCAGCTAAGACCCCTCCTCCCTTATTAATTTCATATGATAAGTCTGCTGACACTATGGCATAGATCCAACAGCAACATACTATATAAGCTGAGCTACTTTCCTGGTGAGCCATTTGGGCCGAGGACTTCTTGAAATAGCTGTCATGTGAAATTAAGAGGATGAAATTCTTAAATGAATTTCTATTATCCTGCCTTTGGTTTCCTGAGAATATTTGATGTGTGGAATGCCACATTGGCAGCATACATAATGTATTCACTCCAAGAAATCCAAGTAAAATGGAGCAGCTGTAGTGCGTTTGTTTGCTTTGCCTCAGGTCCCCCCTGCATTAACTTAGGTTAGGTCATCTTTTCTCTTATGTGGAAGAGAAATTGTGTAACCACCAGATATTTTTCTATTTTTCTGAAAAGCTATTTTAAATTAATTTTATTGTTTTATCAAACTGAAGTTTAAAAAAAGGTCCTAGTTGCTTTAAGTTGCAAAAATCTTTCAGCATTCTTCAGATACATATAAATACATTGTGCTACAACACTTCAACTGTGAGAGACAGAATGTGGAAAAAAAAAATCCATGAATTCACATGGTAGGATTTGTAAAGAATTTATTCGTAAATTAGGGTGGAAAATAAGTATTTGGTCACCTCAAACAAGGAAAATCTCTGGCTCTCACAGACCTGTAACGTCTTCTGTAAGAAGCTTTTCTGTCCCCCACTCGTTACCTGTATGAATGGCACCTGTTTGAACTCATCATCTGTATAAAAGACACCTGTCCACAGCCTCAAACAGTCAGACTCCAAACTCCGCCATGGCCAAGACCAAAGAGCTTTCGAAGGACACCAGGAAAAGTATTGTAGACCTGCACCAGACTGGGAAGAGTGAATCTACAATAGGCAAGCAGCTTGGTGTGAAAAAATCAACTGTGGGAGCAATCATCAGAAAATGGAAGACATACAAGACCACTGATAATCTCCCTCGATCTGGGGCTCCACGCAAGATCTCATCCCGTGGGGTCAAAATGACCATGAGAACGGTGAGCAAAGATCCCAGAACCACACGGAGGGACCTGGTGAATGACCTGCAGAGAGCTGGGACCAAAGTAACAAAGGTCACCATCAGTAACACACTACAACGGCAGGGAATCAAATCCCGCAGTGCCAGACGTGTTCCGCTGCTGAAGCCAGTGCATGTCCAGGCCCGTCTGAAGTTTGCCAGAGAGCACATGGATGATACAGCAGAGGATTGGGAGAATGTCATGTGGTCAGATGAAACCAAAGTAGAACTTTTTGGTATAAACTCAACTCGTCGTGTTTGGAGGAAGAAGAATACAGAGTTGCATCCCAAGAACACCATACCTACTGTGAAGCATGGGGGTGGAAACATCATGCTATGGGGCTGTTTTTCTGCCAAGGGGACAGGACGACTGATCCGTGTTAAGGACAGAATGAATGGGGCCATGTATCGTGAGATTTTGAGCCAAAAAACCTCCCTCCATCAGTGAGAACTTTGAAGATGAGACGAGGCTGGGTCTTCCAACATGACAATGATCCAAAACACACCGCCCGGGCAACAAAGGAGTGGCTCCGCAAGAAGCATTTGAAAGTCCTGGAGTGGCCTAGCCAGTCTCCAGACCTCAACCCCATAGAAAATCTGTGGCGGGAGTTGAAAGTCCGTGTTGCTCGGCGACAGCCCCAAAACATCACTGCTCTCGAAAAGATCTGCATGGAGGAATGGGCCAAAATACCAGCTACTGTGTGTGCAAACCTGGTAAAGACCTATAGTAAACGTTTGACCTCTGTTATTGCCAACAAAGGTTATGTTACAAAGTATTGAGTTGTATTTTTGTTATTGACCAAATACTTATTTTCCACCCTGATTTACGAATAAATTCTTTACAAATCCTACCATGTGGATTCATAAATTTTTTCACATTCTGTCTCTCACAGTTGAAGTGTACCTCTGGTGCAAATTACTGACCTCTGTCATCATTTTAAGTGGTGGAACCTGCACAATCGGTGGCTGACTAAATACTTTTTTGCCCCACTGTACATCATTTCAACACTTTTTCACAGAGAAGGAGAAGAAACACAAATCAAAGTGAAAGGTTAAAAAATGATGGACTGAAACAGAAAAGAGAGCTCTGAAAGCACAGTCCCTACTAAGGCCAATGCCTAAGATTCCAATTTTAAAACATGTTTTCCTGGCTCTGCATCCAAATTGATTGCATTCTTCCTCTTCCCATACTTTAACTCTCGAGTGAGTTTAATAAAACTAACTTTTCCAACGCTTGAGGAATAAAAGGCACTAAAAACAGATCAGTCAGACTGCTTTTCTGTACAGTTTCAGTATGCAGTTATTCTGATCATCGCTCAGTTTCAGTTGAATACAGGAAAATTAACCTGGAACCTTCAAACCCAATGTGCTCTTTCATCTTTGGATGATATCACCAACCTCTGTGGGCAAGTGGTCTATCAGAGGCTGCGAATATTGTATATCTTTAAGGCTGTTGTCATTTTTTTTTTTTTTAAACTTGCCACTGAACCTCACAGTACTAATTTTTTTTGTATTTTGTTTGTTTGTTTTGGTTTGTTTATTTTTGTATATTTCGAATGATTTTCTTATCAGAAAAGAAGTTAATATTACTGATTCTGTTTTTAAGTGTCAGCCTTAATAGTAGAAACTGCCCCAGATCTTTACAGTTCTCTGTTGTAATATTTTATGGCTCTCTTCATTTATACATGAGCACAACTCAGATATCCTTGGACAATTTCAAAAGCAGCCTATGTAGGAGCTGAATTTCTATTCATTTATTACTGACAAGCAGCGGGTGGCCCGAATGCATCTCTTCCAAGTATCTTCTTCCAAAAGTCTCAGAATCATTTCACTGTTATGCCTTTTATTTTAAGTTATACGCATGCCAGCTGGGCAGATAGATTTGTGCTAATGACAAAAAGTCACAAAAAAAACTTAAAAATGTGCACAAAAAGTTTTGTTGTAGATGTGGGTTTTTGAATTTGTGTAGAAGACATAAAAAACGTTCCTTTCTCTTTACCATTCTGTTGGGGACAGAAATGAATATTATTGTGCCAGGTGTTAAAGGTGTAAACCTTTCTACTTTGTAAATTCATTCATATCTGGACAGTTTTAAAGGTTTTGGTTGTCCCATCTTTCAATGGGATGTCATTTTGTCAGTATGTTCTCCCTAGGGCTGTTCGATATGACGATATAAAAATGTCTTTGTTTCATTTTACGCTATCGTTTGTGTCGTGGTGTCGCAAAATAAACAGTTTATGGCAATATTTTTTCATAGTTTTGATGGTCACTGTAGTGGCTTTATTCATTTCTTAAAGTTCTCTCTTTCTCTTATGTTTAATATAACCACACTACGGACTGACAAACGCCTGTTTTTTATGCGTTGTGGTTAGCACCAACGACGGTAACAGCATCGCGTGTCCGCTTGTTTATGTTCCATATAAACCTTTCACAATAAAGCTCAAGATCCTGTTGAGACTTTTCAAAATAAACTGAATCACGTGAAAGAGCAGATTATTTAGGGATGAGAATTAAAAAAGAGCCGCCAGGTGCTAAAAATAAACCTTAGACTCAAATGTTATTGAGATTTTGGTCGCACAGCCCTAGTTCTCCCAGTAATCCAACAGCAGCATATCCTCATGATAGTAATTTATACGTGTATCTATTATCCATCTCTCTTCATGGAGATGAAAGAAGGAGATGCAAGTGGTAACTGTCAGACTGACTGCATTATTGTTGATGTGAGTGTCAGAGACATCTGCAGAAGGCAAGTGTCAGGCCATTGAGATGGTTTCAGATCACTTCCCTTCAGGAGTCATTCAACACAGCCTGCTTCAGTATTTTACACTTTTTAATGCCTTTTATATGAAACCGGAACACTTTTAAATGGCTCACTTTGCATCGATTGTGTAAGTCTAAAAGCTATGTTGCTGTTATGAATTTGAGTTTACTGCTTAGATCACTTTGGAATAGTTTCACTTCTGCTGTGTGTTTTACAAACATTAAGGAGTGAAAGGGTCAAGTGAAATTGAATAATTTCATGCAATCTGGAGGAAAAAACAACAACCCACAAACAAATTATACAAACGCCACACTCTCTGGATGACATTGATCAAACTGGATGGCCTTGATATTTTGTGTCAGCTTATGATTGCTGTCTTAAGCTGACAGCTTTACAAATGCATCAGCAGTTTTCCCCGTGATAGTGGTTGCTTGTACTGAACTAGTGCCCAAGGCGTCAACTCTGAAATCAGAGAGAGACAAGATTGGAAACAGGGAAAACCTTCAGGTTCCTTGGTTCCATCATGTCAGATGAAGGCTCAAGGATAGCACAGGCAACAAATGGAATAACTTAAGCTCATCTGGGGAGACAAGAACATCTGTCTTTGCTCCAAAATCCATCTGATGCTCAAACGTCCTGTATGGCAGAACTCCAAAGAAGAATTCTGGCAGCAGAGAAGAGATGGTACAGGAACATTTTAGGCATTTCATACACCAAACATGAAGAGGTTCATAGAAAGATCCAGTAGGTAATTGGACCTCATGAGATAGCATAGCCGTGCTTCTCGTTCATCAGGCCTTGTGAAAATCATCTTGCAAGTAACCATTCCAAGAATCCTTAGACATGAAAGACACAGATGGAAGGACAGCATCTAGGCTGGCATGAACCAGAGCGCTGTTGACGACAGAGAAGAAGAGTCTTTACTGTTACTGTCTTTATTGTTCTCCCATTTGCTTCAACAGAAGACGAGGAATAAGTGAAGTAAGTGAAAAATGTTGAACCGTAATTTACTCCAGCTTAAAATAAATATTCTAACCTTTTGAAAAACTGTATTTCTTATATTCATGAACTACCTGAAATATTTTACTTTAAAATGTATATAATAGTTTACCTATTTTGAATCAATTTTTTTTTTTTTTAAAGAGGACATTTTTCACAATATTCGCACTATTATATTATAGAAATTCATGAAAGCGTAGTCTGTTGTCATTATTTGGAGTCCATTCAAGTTACTCTGCGCTTGCAGCATCCTATCTAATAAAAACTGCACCATGCACTTGTATAAGATTTTTGCAGGAAACTATATGTGAAGGTTAGGACATGCAAATGTTGCCAGATTACAGGACCAATTTGGAGACACAGTATGTATGAGATGAACATAAAAAGCCTTGGTAGTATCCCCTTTTAGGTCATGTTCCATTTTATGCTCAATTAGATTTAAGTGCTATTAGTATTATCAATAAACTGGAGCACCGCATTGCAGCCCCACAAAGACTCATAAAAAGCCTCCAGATTGTTATTTTATGGTTAATGAATCTAGCTGGGAAGTACTGGGGCTTAAGGCATTAGACACTTGTTTTGTAACTTCTAAGCACTGTCAGCTGGCCTTTGGGCTTGTGTGCCTGATGTTTTATGAGTTTTGTCTGGAAGTCTGATGCTGTAATCTTATAAACACCAGCTTTGTCATCAAAAAGCTGAATATTCTTGAATACATTCAAGAATATTCAACTTTCTGATGACAAAGTTAGGCAATGTTTAGGAAGCTTTTTGGGAAAAGGCTGTCTAAACTTTGTCTCTGATCCTTGTGCTGGCTTGGCAGTGATCCTTTACCTCTCATCTGTCTGTTCATCAGTTTCACCAAAATGATTCCAAGCTGCAAATCTTTTATATCTAACATGTAAACACGTCACAGATCTCGGGATAATATTTAGCAATGTTTTTCCTGCCTCACCGACAGTGTTTCTTTAAAAAAACAGGAGCAGGCTGTTCCTCCTGGGAAAGTTGATGGCAGTGAGCAAATGCCTTGAATAAACTACTTCGTGCGTACTGTAAGATTTTGAAGTTTCCGCTAGGTTTTCCCTGGGAAACTGAAAGAAAGTGATAGTGCTGGACGAGTATGATTTGGAAACCATTAGGGTGAGTGTTGTGTTATCAACTGAAAGAATCAGGGCAAACCAAATTGCTGCACTCTGTGCAGCTATGCGTATCCGCAAAAAAAAAAAAGTAGTGCCTGTTGTGAAATATTGATTGTCACTTTTCTGTTCAACACACAGCTGCAGTTTGGATCTGGAGCCTTTGGTCAGTTTCCTCTAGACATTTTGTGAGAACTAGAAAAGTGGAGGATGGTTTCATTTCTCCTGTGTAACAGTGTAGTCACGGCGTGGGTGGAGGACTTTATAGGTCTCTTGTGTGCTTACATTCTAATGTCTCACTGTTTATTGTAGAGTCTTTGTTGGGAGGGCTTAGTGAAAGGGTTAGGGTTGATGTTCATATGCTTAGTCTTTAATCTTTGTGTGTGTGTGTGTGTGTGTGTGTGTGTGTGTGTGTGTGTTCTAACTGTGAGTCTATATAACAGATCCAAATGTTAAGGGCTGAGAAGAAAATCTGCCTTACATGTGATGATATACAGAAAGGATTCTTTGGCCCTGCAGATATAAGAGGACATGAGCTGCGAATAGCATATCAGGTGACACGTTTAATCATTCGGGACTTTTGGAAAAAAGTTCTTACCAATAATTATTCAGTTAAATTCCTGGAATTAACATGAAGGGACTGAAGCTTAAAATCTTGGAAAATGTTCCATGCTGAGGGTATGAGTAACCGGTGTATCATTTTCCAGTATGACAGGCTGATATGCTGCAGTCATTACAATTAAGAACAATATTTATTTAAAGCCCACTTAAACATTTGAATATAAGCATTATATTCACCCCCTTCAGTAGAGAGTTGTTTCATATCTGTCACGTAGCACCTTAACCACACTTCTTTTTTTGGTGTGTGACTAGTCAGTCGTATTCTATACTGTATTTTCTTCTAGTTGTATTTATGGTTTTGTAGGCTTGTTTTACATTTTGTAAGATCTAATCATAATCTTCTGCGTGTCTTTGTTGAATGTGTGAAGGTAAATATAAATCCACTATTCTGTAAATGCTTCAGGTGTAGTTAGTGTTCTTGTACATGCATAACAAAGAAGTTTTCAAGTCTTATATATTCAAGACTAAATCAGCTGACTGCCAGTCTAGAATATGCTCTCAGAGTAGGTGTAAGATTGGGCTAAGACTAAACATTGTATTCAAACAAAAATTATATACGTGCTAAAACTTTGGTAAATGTTGGTGAGTCCAACTCAAAATGCACACAAACTGGAGACAAGAAAACGGAAAAATGGTTAAATATGAACAGAAATCCTCCAAACCTGAGATTGTGTTGGACTCCCGACCGAATAAAATGCATTAAGCGATGCAACAACCTTTTGAAGAACACATTTTTTTTTCCCGCCTCAGTGTGGCTAAGTTGTGTAAATTGTCTAGATCTGAAGAGGTTCCCAAGTGCACGGAAGTGTGCATGCTCTGTCGGCACACTGTCAGCCTGACAGCCAAAAACAGAAAGTGACCACATCATCATTAAAAACACACAATAAATAAAACTAGATTCAAAGGGACAGTTGACTCCATTATAAAATGAAGTTTTTTGTTTGTTTGTTTGCTTTTACTCCAGGCTGTGGAGTCATTTATCCGTCTAGCTGCCTTTTTTTGTGAGCTGCCCACTTTTGGAAATATCAGCTGTGAAAATGTTCGCCTTTGGTTGAATATAATAGAACTAGACGGCACTTGCCTTCTGGTTCTTAAAGCACAAAACTTAGCAGTAATGTCTCCTTCCAGAAAGCACTATAGGCCAGAGGAAAGACATGGAAATTTTGGCTATAAGATTTTTATTCTGTTTAACTCCAGGTTTCAGATTTTTACCTTAGACGCATTATAGCCATAATAATGTGTTATGACTATTGTGATAAATGGCTGAACCATGAACTGTAGTGGAACCCTAGTTATCCTCTTCGTCTCAGCTTTGTGGTTGTGTTTTCTTCAGCGTATTGCATCCACAGAGGTCGTATGCTAGAGTTGTGTTTTATTGAAGATCAAAGCTGCCAGGCTGCCCAGCAACTCACCCAAAAATAACAGGTTGAATTATAGTTGAATCAGCGCATACTGCTTAGCGGTGAAGTAGGCTAAATAATGTAGGTTTGTTAAATCCCTGTTCCTCGCTACCAACATGGTGATATGATACAGCTCATGTCTGCAGAGCTTGTGGTTTACCTTACCCCAGAACAGATCAACAACTGCTGGAAATCTATTACTAGTTGATTTGATTTCTCCTGAAATCAAATCGTTTTGTTATTTGATACAAGAGTTTCCCCCTCGACACAGTTCTCAGTCATTTTCAGTTTGTTTATGATTTTAGCTAAAACAACTGTATATGTTTTACTGAAATCAGAAAATGGAGAACAGAAATGGAGACAAAATGTTCAGTATTGTGTTAGTGAGGCGCGCAGTACAACTCGTCCTCTTCCTTCTGAAGTCAGTCACCATCTCTCTGGTCTTCTCTCAGAAGCAGGTGATTCCTCCCAGACCACTCAGCAAAATCACTCACTAGTGCTCTGCATTCCTCTTCCCTCCCATCACGAGTGCATCCCATCACTGGAGAATTGTCAAAGAAGCTGTAGGTGGCATGACCCAGAGTTGCACTAAAGTCTGAGGTGACATGAAATGGAGACAGATACATTTTACATCTAACCATTACAGGCCATTTAAGTAAAGGACAACATGACCTATATGTTATGTTAGTATGTTGTAGTATATATGTATGTAGGCATGTCCCACCAGGAGGAGGCCCCGGGGCAGACCCAGGACACGCTGGAGAGATTATATCTCTCGGCTGGCCTGGGAACGCCTTGGTGTTCCCCCGGATAGGCTAGAGGAGTTGGCTGGGGAGAGGGAGGTCTGGGCTTCTGGGCTTAGGCTGCTGCCCCCGCGACCCGGCCCCGGATAAAGCGAAAGAAAATGGATGGATGGATGTTAGTATGTTTTGGTGTATAAGCCCCACTGATAGTGCTTCTTGAGACCACCAACATTTCTTGTATATAGTTGTTGCAGAAGTTTCTAAAGTGTTTCATGTTTGTTCTTAGTCTATATATAATATAATAATTTACACATTTTCAAAATAAAACTCTAGATCTTATAAATAACTAGTAACTAAAGCTTTTAAAGTCCGTGCAGTTAAATAAAGTGCAAAATTTTACACAGAAATTAAATGTGAACTGTTTCATAAGAGTCTTTGGGCCGTAAGCCGTGTGTCTCTGAGCCGTGTATGTTTTTATGAATAGATAGAAGTCTCTGTTATGGCAATCAGTTGCTATGGTGCTTTTATAATAAATCAGTAAATCTAGGGTGCTTGAAAATAGTAGAACACTACTGGATTGATAAAATATAATCAATATGTATTCATAATGCTGCAGTGATACACATTTACAGCAAAGGACTCTTTCATGTTTTAATGCTTTTGCTTTTGTCATCTTCTGTCCTCTTTAGTCCATAGTGAAAAATGTTTTTACCAGCCTCACAGGAAATCCGCCAGCGACAAAAAGATAAGAACTGAGACTAACAATAGCAACATAAATCTGAATGTGTTTTAAACGTAACTTGTCAAACAGCTGTTGAATAAGAAGAACATAAACCAGTTTTCCAGTCTCCCTCACCCCCTCACTGCATCAACATTTAATTGATTAAGTATTTAACAAATGTACGACCTAATTTCTGGTTAAACAAACGATCAGAAGTAACAAAGTTGATGTAATTTTAATTCGTTTAGTTTATTCGTTAATCTTAATTCAAAGTATAGCGCAGGTTCATTGCCTTTACTGTAAGTGAGCAAATCATGATTAATGTTGTGCATACTCATTACCTTAAAAGCTTATCGCGAACCAGGAAAAGAAACTGATTTATTTCTGTGGCATTTTCTATCCTCACAGTGGAGCTGTCCTAAAACAGAGCCTGCAACAAAAGTGTCCCCGTGGTGGAGGGCTGGTATATCTCCTGGTTTCAGTGTAAACTAACACCAGTGGGGAAAAGCACAATGACAGATAAACTCTGATCATATGTTGAAAAGCAAACAACCTCAGGACTTAACCTTTGGAAGCAATGTGAGATTATTATCCTGATAGTAAATGTATATCTGGGAATAATACTCCAAACTGGACGCTGGAACATTAAATACTCACTCCAATTAAGATGTAATTTTATTCACATTGAATTTTGTGTCCGTCTTGTTTAGAAAAGCTTTAATCAGAAAACTGTGGCTGATTTTCCCAAGTTCAGTTGCTCATATTGTAGCAACCATATGTTGCCAGGGATGTTTGGTGCACTACCCCACTACAATACGACTGACCTTGAAGTGTGATCTAAAAAATGTCAAAGAACCAGGGGATGAGCAGTGTTCCTTTCTTTATGGTCTGATGGGTAGGGCATAAGGTGCCTCAGCAGCGCAGCATCATGAAGTATTGAAGAACATTGAAGTGACATTTGCTCCTTACCTAGTATTGTCTAGACATGCGGACTGGTGAGGCTAAACGCAGTACAACATAGGTGAACAATGTCACAGTTATACAGAATTATCCACAGGCCTCACTGAACAGTTTAGATTGTGAAAACGCCTTCCTCTGAGATTAGGGGGAAAAAATGGAAACCTTTCAAACATGATAGCAAAACCTGCACTCAAAGCTGGTTAAATCCATCCTAACCTCTGCCTAACCCCTTTATGGAAGGTAGGGACGGAAGGGATTTGAATAAGCCTTGTGAAAAGTGATCGAGATCATACACCTATTTGGGTCAATAACAAATATGCTCTAAATGAATATGCAAAAAGAAGACCTGAGAAGGATAAGCGGGGATGGATGGATGGGTTCAACATAACTAATGGCCTGATGGCCCAGGGTCAGTAACAAGTCTGTTGGGCAAGTTGACTGGCCAGCCAATGGTTCATTTCGACCAGTAATGGCATTTTCATTAATTGATTCCCTGGCAAAGCAAACTGCCTGAAACGGATCCTCACGAATGAGTCACTTTTTCAGTATTTTCACTTGAATTTAAATGTGAAGAAAAGTGATCTTTTTTTATCCGCTTCCATCCACATTAGATTTATTTCACAAAGCGATAACTAAAATAAAACCTGTCTGTATCGTGACAAACTGTTTAGCTTTACATTTGCCAGATTGTTAAAGTTTGCCGCAGCCATCCTCTCTCTTTCGACTAGAGATAACTGCTGCTGAGTTGTAGCACAGGGTGTCCTCCATTATATTTATTCTAAATCTTTAGTTACTAATGACTTTTCTCAAATAGGTTTGCAGTATAAAATATGAGAAATGCGATATTTGATATGTCAGTCCTTTGATTCACTGAACTTTTGCTCGGGCAGAGTTACGGGGCTGCAGTCTGAGCAGAGAACCTAGACCTCTCTCCCCGAGGTCTGGGTCCCATGGGCCCATTGGACTAATGCACCTCCACCAAGCATTCTCCCTTGAGCCCCGTCCCCATGCCTGACTATAGGGTGGCTCCCCAGTAGCCCAGTCTCAGTCAGGTTGAGCTGGCCCCTCATTAACTTTTTTCTTTCATAAGGATTTCCTGAATTTGGCTCTGATTGACGCCTCACCCAACATTAATTTGCCTTGGGAGAGGCATAGCTCCTGGGATACACAAACCCCTCCAGTGCGATAAGATGACCATTCACGTGGGTGGTTATTTATCCCATATTTGTGAAATTCCTGTCACAACAGTGAAAATCTTATTATATGATCATAGCACAAAAATATATGTCTGAACTTACCCCATCTCCTCCTTAATGGGTGAGCCAGTCTGACCAAAACTGTGAAGGTTCACATATTGTGAATGCAATGTTGCGGTCTCCTGTTAGGTTTTGAAAAGGGTCACAGGCCTGGAAAAATTGCCCATAGGGTGGATTTATGATTATGTCTATATATGTGATAGACAGGTATTTTTATATTGTAATATTATAATGTACATGCTGGGTGCCATTGTACACCAGAGCTTCCTTCTCAGTTGATTTATCACTGATCAAACAAAGGTGCCTGTCTTTGTAAAATACACTGTATTGTCTGATTGCTATTACTACTACTACTGCTACTATCCCACCACTGTTTGAGATTTGTATTCTGGACAGTAATTTTCTCAATTACACCCTCGGGGTGGAGTGGGTGAGTGTTGGTTTGGTACCTTCTAAGTCTGATCTGGCAGACTGACAGGAAGCCTATTAACTATTGCATTCATGACTAACTCTGGCCTGTCTTCCCACGCTGCTGCAGACTCCCGCAGTTATCCTCCCAAACATGACAGCTGTAGCAGATAGTGAAGCCTGGGTTTCACCTTTGCAACAGCAGGTTTCAGAAGTTGGCTCGACTTTCACTGGAATTGGTGCAGACAAGCTAAAAAAATATTCCATATGCCACAATGAGGCCAGTGTGCTGCACCAGGCCCTCTAGCCCCATGTCTGGCAGAACCTGGTCAGGGTGATTCATTACTGAGAGTGGTAGTCCCCCCAGCCATGCATCCAATGAATATTAAAATCATGTATTTGTAGATGGAGAAACCTGACTCATTAATGCCTGTTTTTTGTTTTTTTTTTTCTTTTTTTTTTGTCTGCTCCATACTTCTTTTTGACTATTATCCAACAAGACAGTTTACATCTAGCAGAAAGTTCTTAAATGCCACATAGTTATTATGTCACTGTTATGAACCATGCCAAGCTTTTGTTGGCATTTAAATGTTAAGTTCAGTGAAAAGGTTGTGGTGTGGATGGTGGCATGGTTTGGAAGTCCTGTACATGACAGTGAAATGTCACTTTGATTTGTGTTGAATGGTGTTACTGTATGTTCTAAAGGCAAATGATACATATAAATCATATAAGATTTGCTTCATATGGATATATAAATTGGGTAGCATAGTTCTCATTAAAAGCAAATAATAGAAAAGCAAGATAATTACATCAAAAATGAACACACCCGAAACTCTGGCTGATTGGGACCCACACCCAGTTTCACACCTTGGCTCAGGCGATTAGAGGATCATCAGGGGGTCCTTTTGTCCCTCTGTGGGGGGTCACTCCCACTAGGTTTATATCTGGGACTCCCCACCATTTGACCTTAGAACTGAAGAAGCTTCTCGGATGAGAGGTGAAACGTCTTCAAGCAACTTAAAGAAGTCCAGACGCTTTTCTTTGCAAGCTCCTTTGACTACGATGACCTGGATGACTGAGAACCTTCACAGACATACATCAAAAATGGTACATACAGATGGTAGTACAGTAGTGTGACCTTTTATGTTGCATCTGCTGACTGAATTAAAATATGTGAATGCATTCTGCTGTTTGTGTTAACCTCCTAAGACCCGAACTCTTCCACGGCATGCATTTTTAATTTCTCTTTGATATTTTGGCTAATTGGGGCCTGATGAATGTAAAAACAAAGAATTACCAGATTTTTTTTACCTTATTTTTGTTTTTAAGAAAAATGAGAGCCACATATGAGGATATTCGTTTAAAATTTTGATAGAACAGTAGCAGTATAATGTCCTCGTAAGTAGATATGGAGCAAATTTGAGTATTTTGGTCTAAATAAACCAAAATGTGATGTCCACATATGTGGACGCCAGGTCCTAGGAGGTTAAAGTTTGAAAAATCAACCACTGTATCGCTCAAATCATATTCTGTAAAGGCCCATCTCTACTAAAAGCACAGATAGCCAGGATTAAACAAAATCAGTTTAAAAAGAGCTCTTAAATACAAACTGAATGGAAAAGAAGTAGTTAAGTGTGTGTGTGTGTGTGTGTGTGTCAGTCACACTATGCTTAACTCAGGACATGACATCGGTTTGAGATAAATTAAACTTTGAGACAGGGTCAGAAGACTGAGGTCATCAAAAGATGGATGTGTTCAGCAGCAATGCTCATTTGGTACTAAAGGGCCAAAAGTATGCTATACTGCCTTGTACCAATGTCTGAATCATGGATACAAGGCAGAATTGATTGATGCTTTCATGTTGCTTACATTAAATTCTGACTCTACCATCTGAATGTTACTGGAATTGTTTTTCCAAATGTCTGCTGTCCAATTTTTGGTGTGCCCCATGCAAATTGTAGCCTCAGTTTCCTGTTCTTGGTTTACAGAGTTGCACCTGGTGTGGTCTTGTGCTGCTGTAGCTCATCTGCTTCAAGGGTCAGTGTGTTGTGTGTTTAGAGATTTACTGCTACTGTTAGATTACCTTCCTATGAGCTCAAAACAGTTTGGTCATTCTACTATGAAAGTTGGCATCCCTCTTTTGGATCCTTCATTGTAAACCCTAGAGATGGTTGTGTGGGAAAATCCCAAGAGAATTTTCACATTTTAATATTCTTGTTCAAATGTGGTTTTAATGAAAAATTGTACACTGATAACAGTAAAAATGGGTCATTGTTCTAAAGAGTCAGATATGATATAATTATGATGATTAGGGCTCCAAAAGTCTCTACAAACGCATACAAATTTTGTTTGGTTAGTACATATATCATTAACATCTAATGAAACAAATTAATTTTTTTCATCAGTTTCTTTGGCCAGTGGATCAAAATTGTATACACTGTATTGTATTAACCATAAAAAACAAAACATCAAACTTGTTTGTTAAAGGAATATTTAGACCATTGCAAAATCACTGTGATAACAGCATCATACACTGCATATAAACTGAACACCCAATGTGTTTTTAGATACAATAACTGCATCACACCAGTTTACTTTTTACACAGGCACAGACACTATACTCCCATCTCATTATAAATGGAGAACAGGTGAAATCTGTATCCACCTTCACATTTCTGGGCACCAATATCTCCGCCAAACTCATCTGGACCCACAACACCGACGCCCTTGAAAAGAAGGCCCAGCAGCAGCTGCTAATCCTCCATGTCCTGAGGTAGCATAGCCTGGACCAGCAGCTGCTGCTGGACTTTTACATCTTCTCAGTGGACAGCGTGCTCTCCTACTGCCTGGGTGTTTGGTTTGCAGGGGCCACTATTGAGAACAGGAAGGCTGTGCAGAGGGTTAAGTAACACTGCCCCAGAAAATCATTGGCTGCCCTCTGCCACCCCTGGAGGCCATTGCCGGATCTTCCGGTCTCAGGAAAACCGGGGCACTCACAGGTGACCCCTGCATCCCGCCCACCACCTGTTAGACCCTCTGCCTTCCACACGGCACCTCATGGTGACTCACTGTTTGTGAGTCAGCCCTCCATGCACAGTTGGTGTGGAGCACCCACAACTTCGTTGTACATGTACACTGACAAAACAAAAGGCTATTCTTTTCTATTCTGCATTACTGGATTTTGCACGAACATCCAATCTCATGCCTCAGAGTTTTTCTAGTTATATTGTTTGATTCTTCAAATGCACAGCACGGCATTGCAGTGGTTCCTCGAGGAAGTCTTGTTTGTGCCAGTGTTTCTGCGCCTGCAGACAGGCTTCATCTCTTTGTGGGTCAGATCCACTGAGTGAATATTTATCATGCCTTGATGTTTCTCTTTAACGTGCGTCTGAACGTATCACTCAGCTGATGTTTATCAGTCGTCTCTCACTTGACGTTTTGAACTTTCAAATATGAGACTTCAAAGTGTTTGTTAATGAAACGTGCCCAAGATAGACCCGGCGAATTAGCATGTAGAAAGCACTTGAAGTGGAGTAAACTCGATAGAGCTCAGAGCCGCTGACATTTAGCTTTCGGCTTTTTAAAGTTCCTTTCTGGAGTCAGCCTGGCAGAAAAATTGATTCAAAGTGCAAGACATTTTACATGGTTGACATGAGACACAGACAGACCCGAGCAGGTTCAATCATGGATGTAAATCCATGAAGTAAAAGATAGCTTCTTGGCTTTTGGCTTAGTTTTTATTATTACAGCTTCCCACACTGGATTTTAGACATAAAGACTGACTTACTCTGCGTCTCGACATGTTGATATTTCTTTATTGTGCATGTGTGACCGTGGTTGAGAACAAATTACTATTTAAGGCCTCAGAAGTCCAAGTGTGGTATATAATTTTCCTTTACCCAGAGGTTGATTCCTGTTGGTGGAGTTAAGATTAAATTGTGTCTTCAGGGTATGGAGATGGATTAGTGTCTTAAGCACATACTGTGTACAAAATGTGCCACATATAGAATCTCTTTCCTTCCTTGTCCCTAATATCTTTGTCAAGGTTGCAGCCATATCTGATGCACTGCGCCCTTTATTTAAGCACTTAATCACGTAATGGCTTCCGTAGGGGCCAATAACATCGACATGAGAAACGTGACTGTGTTCATCTATTATCTTATTAACTTTGTGAAATGACATTTATGGTTTAAACTCACTGTATGTTGGAGTGTTTTTTCAACTGCTAACTTTAATGTTCTGCATTCCTTTCTTATTTAATAAGATTAACTGCTCCTCACGTATGGATGACAGTACAGCACACAGTCTCTCTTGCAGCTCAGTGCCCATAAAGCTTCCTTGCACCTACAGTGTGAGATGCATTAGCTGGCATAAACCTGGTTGATGTTAGTGGTTTTAGGTCTAAAACATCACATCTATGCAGAGTAGAAACCATTATGTCATAACAATCAAATCAAACACATTCAGTTTGGATTATTTTCTCTTTTTTTTTTGACATTTTGTTTCCATCTAATTGCACTTGAAATACTTCATGTATGTTCTGTTTGTCTAAACGTTAAAATCTTTGACTGAGGTTGACGAGATCTGTGGCGGGCGCAAAGAAACAAAACGACAAAGAAGCTCAAGTCATGCTGAAAGGAAGAAAGGTATCTCTATAACCACAGGAGCACCACAAACGTACACTGTAAACTTGCTGAAAGTTCGATTTATCATAGGACTGCTAGTTTTTGAGTCATTTGGTACAAATGTTATCAATTTTTATCTCTCAGCATTAAACACAACATGAAATTGAGGCTGGAGGAAATGAATGAAAGAATCAAATCACAAACAAAATATTAGATATTTAAAGTTTAAAGTGGATGATGGTGGTAGTTGTAAAGTAGCTTAAAGCCCCAGATCACTGTCTTCTAATTCATCATGTATTCATCAAAATTTCTAGACCGGAGCTGTCAAGCTGTTTTATCCTCTAGTGAAGCTCAGACCGACTGTGCAAACATATGTCATACCTGAAAGACATTTGAATTCAGTTCAAACAAATAAAAGGTTTTTGGTTTTTTTTTTTTAGATTAAATAGAGCTGAGTGTTTGTACACTGCATACTTTGACAGAAATGAAGGCTTTTACCCACATTTTGACTTGAAGGCAGACCGTTTGTTCCATAGTTTTATGTGGATTCCTACTTTGGTTACATGTGCATTGCTTCTACTATACAGCCATTGCCCCATTTACCCTGAATGGTCCCACCACAGCGTTTGGACCTTTGCCATGAATGAAATTTGATCCAGTGGATGTCCTCTTACTTCCATGCAGTGCTGCGATTGTAATTACATTTGACTTTTATTAGTACTCCCATCCATACACAATCACGTTCAAACTGCCAGTCTAACAACAGCAGTTTGGTCTCCATCCTATGCCATCTTATGTTTAGTATTGTATCAAGATTAGCTGTCTCATTAGATGTCCATTTAAATGATGTATTCATATAACCTTTCATGTAACCTTGATGTTAACATTTGAACAACATCTGGGGTCCTCAGTAACTACTCGGTATGAGCTAATGATGCCCAGTGGACAAAGTCCACTGCGAAATGGAGTTATTTTCCGCTTCGCTGGTTAATCTGGCGGCTGTGTCAGTGTCGCACACGCTGGCCAGATTTTAAAGAGTGATGGAAAGCTGTTCAGAGGAGGAGCCACAGAAACGAGTCTGACCATTTGCCAAATTTTTTGATGTCATCTTTTAATAAAAATGAGAGCTGTGTTTGGAAGCATAGTTTCTTTGTCTGCCTGAGAGTTTATTCCAAAAAATGTGACCATGTTTACTTTAGTTGAATGTATTCATTTTCACAATGAGTAAAGTAATAAACAAAGCAAATATTGACCAAGATCTGTCATTCTGACAATTGTATTTGCAAACCAGAGCCTGCCTAGAGTGATGCTGTTCAGTTTATACATTAATTAGAGCTTGTTATGCTGCAACACTGACAGTGTGCCATATAAACAGCTGCTCCCTTGTACCTGTACAAGCTCCAGTCAGTCGCTGCAGAGATGTTTTGGCTCATTTTTTTTTGGCCACTCTCTCTGTTTGGTTTGAGCTAAACCAATAGTAAGCCAACCTTTCCTCACAGCTAGATAACCATGGCGTTATTATTTTAACGTGTTCCCAGCTGTCTGCATGGAAACTGTGTGGTCTAAACAACCTCTGCATGTTTCTAACTTATACCTATTTTTAAAAAGCAAACATAGAGAAAGGATGTGGGTGTTCCAGTGATAGTGGTGATAGCAAATCTACAAAGAAACGCAAACTGTGCATATCTGTGAGAAATGACAGGAAACTGTACGACAGGTATTGTATCTGCTGGGCCTGCAGGATGGACAGAGCAAATAAAAGAATTACCCTTCTAACCTTTGGTGAAGCAGAAGTTGACAGGTGACCTTCCTGTTTGATTTCATCTGTTAAATGTTTGCATAAAAGGAAAAATATGCACATGATAATAACAGACTGTAGTTGTTTTTCTTTGCAATAGTCCAAGTCATATTGGTTTGAAACATTTGATGTTATTCATGCAACAGTCTCCTTTTCGATCAACCTGAAAACTACAGGGGAAAATAAAATGCGAGCTGGTTGTGTTTCTGCGGGGTGTTTGCTAATCTATGCTTGTATCAGCAGGATCCAAAGGCTTGCAGCCAGTGCATGGCCAATTGCAGCAGTAAACAAGCTAACTCAAAAACCAGGGTCATTTAGATCTCTCCACACATAATTACACTGCCAAATGTGGCAGAGAGGATCAGAGGTCTGCAGCTGAGTCTGCGTTTTAAAAATGCTTTTGTCTGCAAGCTGATTTGTGGTTCAAAATATGTCACTCGAAAATGGTCTCAATATTTATTAAAGAATTAATCAGCAGCTATTATTTATTTTAAAATGGTTAAACAGTAGGGGAAATACTAATGGCTGACAATCCTTACACCTAATACACTAAACTGGAGGGTTTTTTTGGCCATTTTTCCTCATTGTGTAATTTATGCATTTATATCCACAAACTTTCCATGTTGTTCCGTCTTTCCTTTCATTCTCCTAAAAACAAACCCATCTGAAAGCATTTCTGTGCGGACTTGTTGAACGTTATTCGCATGTGAGAATAGAGTTTCACATAAATTGATTCATGCCCTGTCTTGGGAAATTGACAAATAGGTGAGTTCATGTTTTCTTGGCTCTGGCAGAATGTGCCATGCCTCTCTTCATGGAGATTTCTGCCTTGGCCTGTTTGTGTTGGATCAATCACACCCAGTTATCTAATATGGATCAGGTTTTGCATGCTAAACGAACAACTTTTGGCACTAAAATGTGTTTACATTTCTTGTCACGTATTGCAGTGCTACATCTTTTGCCGTTCTTGTTGTTGTAGTTCAATTAAATTGAGGTCGGGAACATTCAGCATCTGACAATGACGCCTTAAAATCTTCAGATTCTTTGTGCATACACTCACCTTCTTCATGGCACAAATTCAACAAGATTGCTGTAATACACTCAGAGATTTTGGTCGATATTAATGTGGTAGTATGACACAGTTGCTGCAGATTTGTCAGCCTCACATGTGTAAAGCAAATCTCCTTTTCTACCACATCTCAAAGGTGCTTTATTGGAGTACACTGAACTCATTCTCATGTTCAAGAAACCAGTTTGAGATTAATTGAACTTTGTAACATTCTCAGTTGGTACTCAGTGTTGATACAAGGCAGAATTAATGCCTGTGTGTTGTTTGTGCCAATTTCTGACCCTCCCATGTCAGAATTCGGCATAAGTCAAGACTCCTTGCAATAACCCACACTTTCCAATCATCTGTTGTCAAATTTTGGTGAGGCTGTTAGAACGGTAATCTTAGTTTCCTGTTCCTGATGACCATCCTGTCTGTCACCAGCACCCATGCTACATCCAAAGTCACTTAAATTACCTTTCTTACCCATTTAGACTTCAGCAGATGTTCTTGACCATGTCCAAATGCCATTTGGTTGCTGCAATATGATTGGCTGATTAGATATTTGAGTTAGCAAGCAGCTGAACCTTTAAAGTGGTTGGCGAGTGCATGTCTGATGGTACTAGGCTTATAAATATGCAGGTATAGTCCTGAATTAGTAGTCAGGACTTTGGTTTTCACTGCACTATATTATTTCTTTATATTTAAATGATTCTACTACCAAAGTTCCCATCTGTGTGTGGCTGTAGGACTTTTCTGCATTCTAAAGAAATTTCTTCCCGTCTTACTCACCTTTATTTCACCTCTAGGATTAAAGGTAAGTCCAAATGTACCTCTAGAGTCCACGCATGTAATAATCTTCTGTAATAACACTGTTTAAAACCACGGTCTTACATTGGAACCTCTGAGAATAGATGACATAATAGGCTAATTCCTCTTTTAATGTATCCTCTGACTGTAGTCTGAAGTGGCAGGCAGGCTGGGTGACATTTCTAAAGAAATAATGGAGAAAATTATTCCTTTTAGAAATGTTGAGCCCGAAGGAAGAAAGATAAAGACGAACAGTGGTGAGAAAAATGGGCCAAAAGCGATGAGAATAAGCAAAGCAGGAAGGAGAAAGTCATTTAAGAAAGGGGTTGCATGTGATGACGAAAGTGCTAGAGTGAGGGGTAGAGATAGTCGTTCTGTATGTATGATTAGTAGTTATCAATTGATGTAAAATGCATTTAGGAGCCACTTAAAGTATTATGTGGATTGTAGAGTCAGCTGTGCAGGTAGAGAGCTTACAGTGCATTCATTTGATTATTGAATTTCTTTTCCTGAGTGCTTTTGCTTGTTTTTGATACGGTTTAAGCATTTTGCATTGTTAAAGTTAATATAACACTTATACAACATGGCTCCTCAGATGCTCTCATGCAGGAGCTTATTTTTATGTGACATTTTAGTTAGTTGAGAGGGGACTGATAATATTTAAAGAAAAACAGAAAGAAGTAGAAATAGTTGTAGAATGATTAACATAGTGGCAGTTGTGTTTTTATCTAATGAAAGTTGTTGTAAAACCATTTAAGTTCAAAAATACAATTTGTAAAAGGTCATTTTATCTGAATCGTATACATTAGTTATAAAAGGTAAAGTTACAACATGCCTAGAGCTGCCTCTGAGAGTCTACAGTTAACATGTTAAATGCAAAAATTCATGACGGCACAATTAGAAAAAGACTGAAGTATGGCTTGTTTGAAAGGTCGTCTCGTGCATTTACATGTAACATTTTAGAGAAGCAGACGGGGAGAAAGCTTGTTCTCTCTTAAAGGACATGACAGCATTCATTTAGGGGGGGAAACAATCACAGCACATCGGAACAAACACTTCATACCAGCTGTCAAACACGGAGGTGAAGGGGTGATAATTTGGGTTTGTTTTGCAGCTGCAGGACCTGGACACTAAACAGTCATTGAGATGGCCATGAACTCCTCTGTAGACCAAAGTATTCTAGAGTCAAATGTGAAGCCATCTGTCTGACAGCTAAAGCTTGGCTGAAACTGGATCATCTTACAGGATCTTGATCTGAAGATCATCAAACAGGGGCTGAGAAGGAAAAGATTGGATTGACTGGTTGCAATGGCTGTCAGTCCAAGCCCAGACCGCAATTGAGATGCCTTTGCAGGACTTTGAGCTGTGCATAAACAAATGCCTGCAAACCTCAATGAATTGGAGCGACATTATAAAGACGAGTAGGCCAAAATTCCTGCACAATGATGCGAGGGACTGATAAGGTAATACAGAAAAGGATTTCTTAGTTATTTCTAGTGAAAGTAGTTCTGCAAGCTGTTGATTCATGGGGTCTACTTAGTTTTTCAAAACACTGCAGAGAATTCAGTGAAATTCTCTTTTTCACGACTGTTTAATGAAGCCATTTAAAGTTTTATCCTCACAGTATAGCTAGTTTCATATTTACCAAGGAGGTAATTATAAGTACAAGCTTATATTAGTGTTTATGTGCATGTCATTCGGTTTACAAACAAGATCACTTGAAGAGTTTTAAATGAAATTTGATAAGATTTGTAAGGGTATAGAGTGAGGAGATGTTAAGTTTATTAAGATTTGGCTTCCATCGAAGGTCAACTCGATGATTTATTAGCCAAAAATGGACAAAAACCAATATAACTTAACAATCATGGTTCTTACAAGTGTGGTGTATATTTTCAACATATGAAGTTAAAGCATAGAGTTAAAATACCATGTGAGATTTGATATCTGATGTCTATTTCAAGGTCAAGCTTTTAAAAACTGTTTCTTGTTTGTTTTGACAACATAGGAATAATGGGAATACAATGTCTTTTAAATGTCTTCATAAATGTGTGTTATGTCTGAGTAAATGTAACTGGCTTTAAAAGATTCCTTTGGCTCTAACTAAACCCTCATTGGGAAACAGCAGGAGGAAAAAAAACATCATTTTCACACTGTGCAACAGCCACTGTGGCATTTTACTATTAAATAAATATTTTTAAATTACATGAAACTTTAATAGGGTATATTGATTGAAGAGTGAGGCTGAGAAAATCTCAACACTTTACCTGATGTCATCTTGGGGAAAAGGGCTGATACTGAGCAAGCAATCAATTCTGGTGAGTGACTATGTATATTTACTCACTAAGCCAGAAATGTGAAGCATTTTGTCATGCATTTTCTTTCCTTTACCATAACCCCCTTTGTTTTAGACATAAAAATAAGTGTAAGGAAAGTGCACTACGTTAGAGTTAAGTATGCTTTCACTGTAATATTTTTACAGTGTTGATGTGAATGTTTGAACGTAAGAAATCAAGTTTTAAAAGCTGCATTACAAGAAGAGCATCACAAGAACAACCACTGATGGAAATACATTTCTTCAGTGTTTGTCTTAGAGTTTTTCATGACATCAGAGTATGTTTGACTAGCTGCGGTTTGCATCCATTAATGGCTGAAAGGTGGATGTCCTTGGAATGACAGTGGAGGAGACCAATTAACCACACTGAGAGTTTGGAGGAGGCAAATCGAGTTGGACAGGAATGGTTGTCAGCAGCTCTGTATGCTTCTGTCATAAGAGGCATGTGCAATCAGTGAGAACAGTTTTCTGAACATGGGAATCTCATCATTGAGGTTTGAAGATGCAGGTCCCTGACAAAAAGATCTCCCAGAGGAGAAAGCCATCTGGCGTGTGTAGAGGAAACACTGGATCTGGCTAGACAAAGAATATCAGGAATATCTTACTCAGGAATTTCCACAGTGAGCTTTAGTTGCTTCCCAAGAAAATGTAGTTCAAATGCACGTCACTCTCCGTGAAGCATGGCTCATTGCAAGGTAAATAGTCTTCTGTTTGTGTCTAGAGTCAGGTCAGCCAAGTATGTCAACTGCCATTTTTGTTATTAGCCTATTACAGAGTGTGGAATTACATGCATCTTGTTGCGTACTGCGTTTGACCTCCTTCCTTCAGAACTGCCTTCATTCCACAAGGTATTAGAAACATTCCTCAGATTTTGGTCCATATTGACATGATGGCATCACCCAGCTGCTGCAGATTTCTCAGCTGCACATTCATAAGAAACTCACTTTCCACCACATCCCAAAGGTGCTCTGCGGGATGGAGATCTGCTGACAGTGGAGGCCATTTGAGTACAGTGAGCTCATTCTCATTTTCCACTCATTTTAAGTGATGCTCATTTGGTACTAAGGACCCCAAAGTGTGTCACAAATGTATTCCCCACATCATTACACTACGATCGTCATCAGCCGGAGCTGTTGATACAAGGCAGAGTGGCTCCATGCTTTCATGTTGTTTGCACTAAATTCTGAGCTTATCTTAATATTGCAGCAGAATCACGACTCGCCATACCAACAGCATCTTTGCACTCTTTTCCAAGCTTTTGATGAGCCAATTGAGTGATCAACATATTAAATATTTGCATTAACAAACAGTTGAACACGTGTACCTAATAAAGTGGTTGGTGATTATATGTATATTTTTAGCGGATCCTTGGGCTAATGTGGAAATCGTACCATCATAGGTGTTATAGCACAGTGGTCCCCAACCCCCGGGCTACGGACCAGTCATTTGGTACCAGGTCACGAGAGTTGAGGCTCGGGTGTGAAATTTATGGTTTTCTTTTCCTGTGTTGTAGTCGTGTGTCTTATTTTGAAAGAAATATTTACGCTTTACCTTAGCAACCAGAGAGCAGAAAGGGTGCAGAAAGGAGGATGTTACTCTCAATGTTGTTGAGAGTAACATGTTCAGGAAGCTGCTGCTAATAAAGTTAAACAATTACACAGTGAATTCATTTTTAATTTTATATTTAGAAAATACCACAGTTTTTGTCTTGGTTGTATCATTTTATTTTGTTGAATTTATCCACGATACCGTGAAAAAATTGTCTGACATTAAACCGGCGCAAAAAAGGTTTGGGATCGCTGTTATAGCATACTGCTTCAGCTCTATTGTTTACCGATCGTCTGTTGCAGCTGAGCATGGAGGTGGTATTATTATGTTGCTAACTAGTTTTTTAAATTCACTGCTAACAAATTATTTTTGTTTTTATGTATAACCCAAGAATATCAACCTGTATCAATACTGGAGTTGTGTATTGCACTGGTGGCCTTTCTGGGGTGTTCCCCATCTCTTAAGCTGTGTGAGTTTGGGCAGGCTGATGGCCACTCCCAACCCCTATGGTCCCTTTTCTTGGGAAGCGGATTCTTGTTTGGACATGTACAGAGTGATTGGTGTAGACAGGCAGCAACCAGTTTGGATATTCAGAAAAAGGATCTATTTGGAAACATCACTATGAACAAAAACAGTTACTGTTATAGAAGTGAATTTATGTCGACATACTGCTTCGTCTGGATTGTTTGTGCATCAGTTGTCTTCCATCAGCTTCTGCTTGTTAGCAGAGTTCGACTCAAAACTTGGAAACATACTGTGCCGGTTTTATCAATATGTAACCGTTAACTCCCAGAAACTTTTAGCTTTAATTGGATTTTTGAATGTTATGGAAGCCCCTTTCCGCCACAAAAAAAGGATCCATTACTCGAAATTTCGAGTTATTTTCTCGTAATTTTGACTTATTAACTCGAAATTTCGAGTTATTTTCTCGTAATTTTGACTTATTAACTCGAAATTTCGAGTGCTGCTAATCAGTAATCTACATGAATGACGTCATTTCCTTGTTACCCGGAAGCTGAAGCCCTCAGCTACAAATGCTACAGCTAAGCTACCAGTATTACATCCAGTCATGAATCCACAGATTGCTGAGTATTTTCAGCGTGGCTTCAAAAATGATAAAATCATTGTGTTATTAGCTGAATCACATTGCGTTACTATCCGCAAACGTACTCGCGAAAGAGATTTGTTGCGATCCGGTTTTGAGTGAGCATTAGTCTGCGCATATGCTTCCGGGTAACAAGAAAGTAACCTCATTCACGTAGATTACTGATTGGTAGAGCTAACTCTAAATTTCGAGTTATGTTTCTCCAAATTTTGAGTTAATAAGTCAAAATTTTGAGTTAATAAATCGAAAATTTGAGTTATTGATACTTGGGGTTTTTTGGGGGGGGGTTTTAGTGGCAGAAACGGGCTTCCATAGATGTTTTAAATTGGTGATTTAAAAAAAAAAATTAAGTACATTTTAAAAAAGTTGTTAGGTTTCTCTCTTGTTCCAAAGCATATATTGATTTCAAAACTGAGCCTTCTCATATTCTTGGTATTTCTTATGCACTTTTATTTGACTGGCAGATTAAATGTTAAAATAACAGAATTTTACCAGTCTGTGCTTACTCACTCATCCTAGGTTGCTCTAATCTGTTCTCTGGCCAAAGGTCTAGTCTGCTGCTACTCTTCATATCACTTACTGCTGTGCACTGTGCTATAAGGTTTTTCAAGTCAAGCGAAATCCTCCTCTCCGTGTTTTTCCCATGAAATGTTTAAAAGAGAAAAGCCCACCAGAGGGTTTTTTCTCTCCTGCTTTTAGGCCACTTTGCTTGCTTTCACACCATGAAGAATGACCTCATTCTGAGGCTTCGTGATCTTACGTTTCGTGATTGACAGCTACCCTTGACTCCTGCGTTGCGTCTCAGGAGGATCAGCGGGTGTCGGGCTCTCGTGAGGGGTGAGCGGAGCCCCTTACCCGATGCAGCCATAGACGTTGCGAGCTGACTCTCACATCTCGAGGGAGCGCAGCGCAGCCGCACAAGGGTAATTACCCGAGCACTGGGGTGAGGGGCAGATGAAGTGATTTCAGCACTTTTGAATTAAATATGGTCCAAGGAACATGAGTAATCCACAGCTACTTCATGACAAACCCAGAACCATTCACAGAGCCTTTTACGACGTATGAATACACATGGCGTTTCTTGGTATGAACTTTGTTGAATTTTAAAGGAGCGGTATGCACAGTTTTTGTTTTGTTTTTTCTTCTTTCTTTCTTGTTCTCAGCAGCCTTGAATTAAACATGCTCGAAGGAATGGGAACAATCTACATGCCGCTCAGACCACAAACGCACTGCCATCCAGCAGGGATTAAATACACAGAGGATTTCCATCCATGTAATTTAACTGAAATTTAAAGGAGATAATTCGCCATTTAAACTTTGAATTAAACATGCTCCAAGGAGCAGCGACAATCCACAAGATACTTCAAAACAAAATCCAGAACAATCTACAAGATGCTTTTATAATTATACATGATGCATATTTCCAGATGTGCATTGTGTTGCAGTTCATAGCCGGGTGGTTGTTGGAGTCTGTAGTTTCCTGCACTTAAATCTATCCTGTGTGATTTCAGCTAATGTTTAAAATCCCATTGGGATTTGCAAGAGTTAGTCTTGTCGACAAAAGGTTGGTTCTGTGCCTCCTGTCTGCCCTTTTAATCTTCTTAGGCGTTTCACATGCACCCTTTTTTTTTTTTTTTTTTTAAATCAGGGTCCCTGGCTGCTTTCCCTTTGTGGCATGATCTTTATATTTGTCTCCATTGCCTGAAGACAACAGGGGTGGTTTTAATTGGCTTTTTTTTTTTTTTTTTTCCGAAAAATCTGTCCATGCACCTTCTTGCAATGTGAGAAAACCTGCTTGCAGTCAATTCTGTTTTATTGCAGAAGGACCAAAAAGTCCTATGCAGTGAAGCTAGCCTTTTGTATCTGTAAGCAGTTGCTCAGTGACTGACAGCACGAGAAGTGGGAACAGAGCTGTGTGCCTGAGACCTCGCTAATGCAGTTCAAACAAGGCCAGGTATCCTCCTTTCCTTCTGTCTGTGTGTGACTGACAGCGTGTATGTCATAGTGTGACCCTTCTCATCAAACTCCCCTTTGGGACTTGTCAAAATCCACTTAACCACTCAGACCTGAATAGTTAAGCTCTTCCACTGATCCTCTCTTTTTTTTTTTTTCCCCCCCTCTCTCTCTTTAGGGGACCCTTGGGCTGTCGATCTAGACGAGGCCTTTAGGTATTCTGGAATAATTGTCACACTCCACACACTAGTGTTTTAGGTTATAATAAATATTGCTGCTGTCATCTTGAAGCTTTAAAAATGTCTTTTATTTAAGTATAGATAATGTAAATTTAGGCATCTTTTAGCTTGTCAACAACACAAAATGTACAGACTGTATAGATAAAAGCAGCCGTAGCAGTTGAACCATTGGAGCAGAATAAAGTAACATCCTCAGGATATATTTTATGTATGTAGCATTATGTGAATACAATACAGACTGATAGGAAAGATATATGCGCTGTAAATATAATGTTAAACGTGTTTACTAACACAATAACTGTACAGAAGTGTACATTTAAATGCAATCAGTGATTCACCTACAATTCAAGGAGCAGAGCATTTGAAATCCTTATGATTCCAGTTTTAATATTTAATCTCCTGTGTGGTCTGATTAAGACCTTTCCTGTACAAACAGGACTGGATAAACTCATCATTTCTACTGCTATGGTCACATTTTAGGTGCACCGTCTCAGCTAACTAATATTATATTCTGTATTTAATTTTTATATGCAGCTGATGAACAATGATAGGTGCGATGACATGATTTGCCTTTGAAAGATACGCAGATGAATGTGTCTCTCGCACGGAGCGATCTCCTCGGGGATCAAAGCTCAGAGGAGCGCTCGGGCACACAGAGCTGGCGCGCACACAGTCAGGAGACTTGACGGTGATAGAAAAGGAGATGGCGTCAATCTCTGGCTTCTCCTGTGCTCCGAGGTGACAAGCAGCCCGCCGCTGTGTAGCCAGGCGGAAAACTGCCCTTTCTGGCATCAGTTGCCTCGGCCCTTTGGCACCGCACGCTCAACGTAGCCCTCGAACATCTCCACCATCCATCTGCAGCTCGGCATAATCTGCAGCCTCCTGCCACTGATCTGACTCTGGTATTGGTACCTCCTGCTGCTGCTGGTACTTGCTGCTCTGGAGTCACTGGTCAGTCACGCAGGATGAATAATACACATCCTGCGTGTAGGGTCACGATTAGACAAAGAGAGTCTGGGTTAATCTGACTGACTAATACTGCAAGCAAATGAGGTCACCGCCTTGATACCTATACTTAATGCTCAATGTAAACATGTCTTTTTTTATGGAGATAAACTACAGCAGTGAGCACAGAGGAAACATTACTGCTTCTATTTTTTTTATTTTTATCTTTTATGGCACTTCAAACTAGTATGTCCAGTTTACTTGGCTCTTCGTCCCACTGTCATTACCTTCACCGCCCTTTTATGTGGCGGCCCAGTAACTAATAGTTGGGGAGACAGAGCTGCTATTTGCTGCCACCTGCTGGTGAATTAGGGCAAAAACTGTATGCTGGCTGACATCTGAGGACCATCCGGATTATTGATCTGTCATATGGATTGTTTCTTTGTACCTTTTCATTATGGTTCATGTTATTCCCTTTTCTGTAAGGTGATCATTAAAGAGGAAAAAGACTGCTGGGCTCTTCTTCAACACTTGTAATTTTTCAAAATAACTTTTCATCCAGTCCAGCTGTGAATGTTTGGATTAATTTTTCTATTCAATCGTAGCAAATACATTCAGCTAAATGAATGTCAGTAATAGCTGTTTTTGTACTACTGTTAAATCTATTAGTAGTATAGATAAACTTATGCTGTCCTTTTAACCAGCTATACCAATTACTACTAATCTCTTTTGACACTTACCGATTTATTTTAATCATTTATAGATGCACTCATTTAGTTGGTTTACTAATCTTTCCATTCATCCCATGCCTACAGCAGAAGTACCCCCTGGGGTGCACATCTGCTAAGGTGTGATCTGAAGAGCCTCCATATCAGCAGAGGGAGACATTCATGACCAGCAACCACACTTGAAAAAAATCCCCTGATGTATCACTCTCCTAACTCCACTGCAGACCTAAACATGCAGCCACACTTTCATACACTGAGAGGTGGTGGTTTATTTGAACATGTGAGTCAGCCAGTCCCTGTGGGCTGCAGCTGGAGAGAGTACAGTGCCCCACCCAGCAGCAGCAGCAGCGTCAAATGTGGTTGTAACTCCCCCAACCTGCCCTCCCCCTCTCCCCCTCTAATTTATGCACGCTGGACTGCCCTCCCCTTTACTTCAGGATGTATTGTCCTCCACTCTTTAAACTGAGTTAAGTATTCAAAGGGAGCCATTCACTTACAGAACTGTGGTGGAACTAAAGAGCAACTACTGGATGGCTGCTGTTGGCACACAGATGTCTGTTTGCGGTGAGTGTATTTTTATGTATGTCCTGGAATGCGGCGCTATGGTCGGAGGAGGTCGTTTTCTGTAGATTAACAAGAGGATCTCTGAATTCGTGTTGCCTTTTTTCTGCTCTTGGTTTTTGCTTTTGAATCTTTCTCTGTGCTTTCAAATGCTTTTGTTAGTAAGTTATTAACCAAGTCGGTGCTTGTCCTCACATGATCCTTTGAAACATCACTCAGTGTAATGTGTTGAAGGCATGTAGTGATCTTTATTAGGTCCCCTGCTGAACTGTAACCGTACAGTGTCATTTGGTTTGAATTAAGCTGTTCAAATCAAACACAAGGCTTTAGTAAATAAAAGGTTGTTAAAATAGATGCAGACATGGACTTTTTCACATTGTAGATCTGGTGATCAGAGCACAGAACCTAACTCAGATTTCACTAATTCACCTAAAAGAAGATCTTATGATCTTTAGAACTATGTCGACCTTCTCATACTCGACATATTGACCTCTGACATAACGTGACCTACATTTCTGTCTCAGAGCAGGATTAAAAAAAAATAATTTGCTGATACTTTGTGACCCAGGTGTGGTTAAGGCAAGCCAGAGGAACTGTAAAAACACTCATTAGACACTCTTGGTCCTGGGGGCATGTGGATCTTTTGTCTGCCCATGAGATGCTTATTGCTCGAGAAACGTGACACCACGCTCTCCTTTTCCAGCCTCTGTGGTCGATGTCTCATGCTACAGTTTTGGCGCAGACTCTGCTAATTTGGAAACAGTTGAATTTCAAGCACGCTGCAGTATTTTTTTGTCAGTCATCTCCGAGGAAGAATGTGCGAGATTGTTTATTCGATTTAACGTCCAGCTCACTTTTCTGACTGTATACTTAAGTTGTGTTTAGATTTGTCTATAACAGGGAAGTATACACACTAGACATCCACCATGTGTAATAAGCACTTAGGGCGCCGCAGTGTCATGTGGCTGCTTTACAATGGGCTGTTTATGTGAACCAGTGGCAGTCGGAGGCAGAAGAGCGACTGCAGCCAGGCACAGTGCAGAGCTTCTCAGTCGGCCTAAGCCTTGTTCCTCCTCTATATGAAAAGCAGCCAGATTTTCAAGCCTTCTTGGACTCGGGGGCATGTCATTTACCAAATGAATGGGCCTCTCTTCTGGACAGTTGAGGCAGTCAGAGTCCATCATGACACAAGACAAGTGGGCCCACAGTATTACTTTTCACTGCAGAGGGCTGTTTTCTGCAGGCCCATTTGCATGCCTTCAGGATATGGCATGAGTGAAGCAAGATAATAAACATGCGTGAAACAGCTTATGAACATTCTGGACGGCGATTACGAACACAGTTTGACTTAAATCATGACTAGACGTCATGACCAGCTGTCTTCCTACATCTTCTGTTTTTGCAGGTTTACCATCGCTGTTGATTTCTGACATTTTCATGCACAGTTGTTAATTACATGGGGGGAAATTAGTAGATTCACTTACTTTACTCACTAAATTTAATTCGATTTTGTCCACCTCGCTTTCCTTGTATTTGTTCACACGTATATTTCTTTCTCCATCCCTTAGTTACTTAGTCACCCCACCCCCCATATAGACCACAAACTGTGTCTCGGAATGAGCCTTTCAGGATTGCAGCTGGTTGCAATGTCAAAACCTGATAAGCACAAACGACCACAACCCCAACCCCCCTGCTGGTAAACAGTTCCCTGGGTATCACAGACCCACCCTCTTTAATTCCAAATGTGGAGCCAAAGTCTCCCATTGTTATTTATTTGCCAGTGTTGTTTTCTTCTAACTATAAAATGTCCAAGTCATGAGAAAAGAAATGCAAATCACGTTATTGGCTCAAAGAGCAGACACAACAGACTTGCTTTATTACTAGTATTTCAGGAACTGAAGCTGCAATCGATTATTTTTATTTTTGTCAGCGAGCAGTAAATGCATCAACATTTACAGCTCATTGACTGAAAGTAAAACCTGTTGTCCCTTACAACTCTTTTTCCTTAGGCACTTGAAAAAAGGTGATCCGATTTCTTTAAGTTTTCTCGCTCCTCTTCTTCTTACCTACACAAACACACTGCTTTAATCCTGGTTTCTATAACCATGCCATTGTTTTAGAGAATCACCATTTAAATAACATAAAAACAATTTTAGCTATAATTACAAATAAATAATCAGTGAGAGAGAAATTTCGGAGTGATGCCTAGACAAGTTCAGGGTTGCAATGCATGTGTAATGTGTCTGTAATATATATTGTGTCGTCTGATAGATTCCCCTAATTGAATGTGCTCCCTCAACAACCTGTGAAGTATCCTGAGTTGAAAATACACCGTCTGTGGACCTGTGAGACATGCATTAACTTGTTAGAAAGAACTGTAGGCACGGTTACAGGCAAGTCCACAAAGAAATATCACCTCACTCTGCAGTTTTCCCGTGAGACTACAGAGAATCTTATTGTTTACTTTCACCACTCTCACACCATCACTTCCTAGACATCACAGGCAGGCAGCTGTCTTCATTGAGAAACTTCTATAAAGTTACTGGACGCTTCCTGCTTAGCACCTCGCAGACAGAGTTGGCAACAAGCTGGGAACATGGTGGAGACTAGTAACGAGTCTCCACCCAAATAAAAGACAGAAACAGAGCTTAAAGCAGAATGCATGAGGATTTACACTCCCCAGGTGGGAAGAAACACCATTTCAAATGAATGCTAATGTTGCCCCGTGTCTGCTAGACCTATGTGACTCCAACAAGCTTAAAGGGTGATATGATAATGTTGTAGTGTTTTTAGCGTGTCTCCAAATGTTAAAGGCAAACAAAAACCATCACAATTTGGTTTTTTTGTTTTGTTTTGTTTTTTGGTTTAGTGATCCTCTATCACAGGTGTTATATGAATTTTTTTTGTAAAAGAGGGAAGGTTGTTTTGTGAGCAGAAAGCTTATGTGGGTTGGTCATGATAACAAACATTAACAGTATTCTTTGAGAGTTACTTTAAATTCTTCTGATTTAAAACTTCCTGTTTAGATCTAGAATCATTTCCATGAAAAGAAAATTCCCACAATGTGTTAATTCCTGATCCCAAGGGTCACTGAAGCACAGAGCTCAGCACAGATTCTGTGATTTATTATCTTCCCACACAACAAGAGGCACACAGCATCCAGCTTTTACAATTGAAGGAAACCAAAAAGGGGGTTACATGCAGGAGAACGAGCTGTGTGTCAGGGCAAAGACTCACGATCCCACTGAGTGATTCTGCTTCTCCTGATTTACGGAAGACTGAACCGTGGCCTCTTAAGTCAAGTCCCGATGACTGTGAGAGCAGAGTGAGTGTTGCAGTTGCGTCACACGCTGCCTCTTCTGGCCTTGAGGTCAGGTCTAAGGAGGGCTGAGGAGGTGGGATGGGGTCACCGGGCAGGAAGATGATAAGCTGGTGCAAACAGAGTTGGTATTGCAGCCGAGTGTCTTTGATGCGTTATCTTATGCCCTGGGGCTTTATCTCAGTGGTTCCTGGCTGTCTATGTTATTGGTGTCAGTGCTAAACTTTCAAACAATGGCTTCATGTTTACAGTGATTGCCTGCTGTTCAGTATCTTGGTCAACCCTCACCGGGTGTCGCTTTCCTCTCCTGATCTGTGCTCGTATCTGAGTGCCAGTGTGAATCCCTGTCTTGCAGGATGGCACGGTGGGGAACCTAGATGACCTGGCTCAGGAGTACTCTCAGTATTACGGCACCTCCCTCAGTGACGTATGCGAAAGGATGGAGGAGCTACGGAAACGCAAAGTAGTGCAAGATGCAGAGATGGTAAATTGTCTTTTTCTTGTCCGTTAAGATCAGGGTTTAAGGTTTAGTGTGGAACTATTGAGAAATGTATATTAGTGCATTCGTATCCATTAGTCAGCTGTTTATTCACTCTGAACTTAGCCCAGCTGTTTTCAGGCCTCATGCAAGCAGAAGGGGACAAAATCCGCCTACCTGCACTTTTTAAAAGTCACGTTACCACATTGTATTTTTGCTTATGTAAGTTAGCGGCTCTACAATAAATAGATCCCTTATTGATTTTCTCATCTTGCATGAAAGTGAGTAAGCCTATTTTCTCACATGCAGAGCTGTCCCTGAGGTTGGGTCTTCACTGCAACTTGTTTTTAGTTTCTGATTCTGACTTTTGGTTTTTTACCTTAGGTTTAACCTTTTGACTGAGTCACCTTTTGGGTGATTCAGTCAAATGAAAATTTTGTCTGTTCTTATGTTATGATGACACTATGATTTACTCCTCCACTTCCCGTGTATGTGTGTTTCAGGGAAAGATTGACTCAGTGGCCACATCAGTGCAGCTGCGCTCACAGATCCAGGTGAGTGTCCAGCTCTGAGCGTGTCAGACCCCGGGAGAAGGCAACTTCCTTTTCCGTGTGTCAGCAGACAGGCTGATAAGAGGCAGAGGAATTGGCTAGTCATGATTTATCCCGAGTCAGTGTACTAGGCCACAAAGTAACATCCGAGTGACTGCCGGGAAAAGAACTGGCCTTGACACTGTTCTTGGAAGTAGATCCTAAAACATGATGACGTATGACAAGTTATATATGGAAGTTTTTAGGTTTGGTGAATGTCTGGACTTTGATCCAGCTGAGTAGAAAAAGATTTGCCATTCCCTGTATATATGTATATTTAACATGTGTTTTTCATCTCCTTAGGAATCTCTAGGACTCAGCAGCACCATGTCGACTCCGGAGACCGAAAGAAGGTATAAAGAATATATACATATAAAAATAACCCTATACATGAGTATAGCACAGCTTCCCTGACTTTGGGAAGTATTGTGAGGAAGTATCGAGGAAAAGATGATTTAAATTTAAAGTTCATGACTTCTGGAAGCTGCACTGCTATGACTCTTCCTGTATGATCTCCACCGCCCCGTGGACACGTGCATTTCCTCTGTTTCCTGGTGTCACATTTATGAAGTATTTCTGTGTAACCTCTAAACTTCCTTCCTTCCTTTCATTGTTTCTTTGGAAACATTTTGAAGATTAGTCACGTTTTGTCATTGGAAAGCTGAATAAGATCGAATAATTTATATGACGAGTAATGAGAAAGCGACATATTGATTTTATTAGATTTGTTTGTGCAGATGTAAAACTTTCCTGAAAGTTGAGTAATAGCTGTTCTCGTTTTTCAGGATTTAATTATCATTGCAAAGAGGCCTGTTTTATTCAGAACCTGGACGGGGATGGAACTGTGTAATTCCTGTTAGAACAGGATTAGCAGGAATCCTACTCTGCCCCCTAGTGGGATCACTTCATAGGAATTTCATGAATGCGACTATCAGCAAAATTAGGGCTCCTTTTTGGAAGCAAGCATGTTTCTTTTACACTTTTTAAAAACGATATCATTGATATCTTTTTAAAGTTCACAATCAAGGCACGGTCCTCTCATAATGCTTTCTTTCTCACAGTGCATGAGGAGTCTTTATGCTATTTCCTGTGGTAAATGGGAGCATTTAATAACATCTGCACAAAATAGTTGGAGCTTATCTTCAATATGTAATGTGCAAAAGTATTGAGCCACCAATTATTTCTTTATGTTTCGCTTTCAACAAGACAGACTTTCTTGTAATTTTTGAAGGTGTTTTTACAGAACTTACTGAAGTCTCATTAGAAATGGTCTCAGTAGGGTGGCTGTCAAGAAGCCATTATTAAGGAATGGAATATGAGCTTTGAGCGGTGCCAAATTACACAAGGACTGAACACATAATCAGTGGCAAGTGGTGTTATGAAGTGAGACAGTAGAGAGACTGTCAGCTTTTTAATCTGCATTTCAGCCAGTGATGTTGAAGACCTTTGTTCATGATTCCTTCAACTTTGAGAAGAAGTTTCATTTTTTTTTAGACTAATAATGATCACAAGCGCACTGCCAATACTGTAAAAGCATGCCTGGATAGAAAAACGCACAATGGAACACATATCAGGACCTCAACTACTCAACAAGCAGTGTGGGATCATCTTGAAAGGCCAGCCAACATCCAAAGAAGAGCTGTCAATGTCCTTTAAGAACCACTGAGAACTATTTCTGAAGACTAGTTAAAGAGATTACAAGAAAGCTCACCTGAGAGAGTTCAGGCTTTTGAAGAATAAAGGTGGTCATACCAAATATCAGCTTTAAAGCTGAGTGGAATTGTACATGCATCCATTCGCTTCTGCTAATCCAGTTCAGGGTTGCAGAGGGCTGGAGACGACCCCAGCTACTATAGGGCGAGAAGCAGGGTTCATACTGCACAGGTTGCCAGCCTGATACAGGCCTAAATAAACTCTGTTCAGTTGCTGCACCCATTTTCCAATTTTCCTAGCAAAATATAAAGAAAGTTGAGAAGCATAAGACTTTTGCACAGTACCTGCGTACTCTGGATGCAGTAACCTTAAACCAGGCTGACACACAACTAATACAAATCAATAACAAAACAAACAAAGCAGTTAACATTTAAAATATTACTAAGCAACTCTATAATCAGGAATAAACCCATGACTTCCGATTTAAAAGCATAAACTTGATCTGGCTTCAAAGTGAATGACCACAAACAAGCGTGAACAGAGAGAGGCTGTGAGAAAGACGGACACAAACAAACAGTCCAGAGAGATGAAGAGAGAGGCAGAAAGAGAGAGTGAACGTGTGCAGGGAATGCAGAGGCCACGTTGGTGCCGCCGCTGCTGCAAAACCCCAAACGGACAAGAACAGGGCTCCATTGTTCCAGAGATGGACGCAGAGCACTGATCGGTGTTCATCGGCCAAGAGCGAGCCAGTCTGTTTGATTTGCCTCTAATGTGATGCTAGTGTCTTGAGGCACAGTGTGTTTTTTGTTGGGGTTTTTTTTTTTATTTCAGTTTATTTTAATTTAATTTTTTTTTAATCTGAAGTTGAGTTGTTAGGGGAAATGGTGGGATAGCAGTAAAAAAGATGAAGAAAATAACTTTGGACAGCAGGTAGTGTCGTGTTCTTTAGTTTGATGTTTGTTTGTTTTTTATTCGAGCTTTTCTGATTAACTGAATATTTTTTGTTCATTTTTAGGTTTCCTGTTCACAAATCCAGCTCGGACGATGGATCAGGAGGTAAGTCCAAACTTGACTGGTGTATTTTGTTTTCATTTTTTATTCTATATTAAATAAATATGAGTTTTCACATGTTCATTTACACACTTAATCTTTCCTAATCACCACTAAGATTTGTTCATTTATTTCTTCTGGAGAAATGGAAGGAATTCTTTCCCTTACCATACTACTTTATTGTTTACCTGTTTATCAATTTGGGGTGATTATACTTTGAATCTCTTTTGTTGTTGTTGTTGTTTTTTTAGTTTCTCCTGTGCTAAAATTGGTTTATATGTAATAGGAAAATGGGATGGAAAACGAAAGAGCAAGTCTTTTTGGCAAAGTTTCAAGAAGTCCCAGAAGGGTGTCGTTCGTCAGATTTCAAAAGGTACCTCAAATAAACACGAAAAAAATGATTTTGGTTTTTTTGACATTAAGAATTTTTCTTAAATTTCGTTGTGTTTCGTCGTGTTCCTTAATGTAAGGTGTCATTGCTAATTTGTGCAGGTGATGATGTTGGGTTTGTGGCCAGTGAAGTTACGATGAGTGATGAGGAGCGAATTCAGCTGATGATGATGGTGAAGGAAAACATGATCTCCATAGAGGAAGCCCTGGCACGGGTAGGATGTTCTGCATCCCAGAGAAACTCAACCTTAGATTATCCAGCTGCTGTGTTACTTTGACCTTGTGGGGGAAAAACACACATTTTTATGGATAAACTACAAGAAAGTCTTATCATATTGTCGGAAACTTTGTATCCATGCATCACAAAAAAAAAAAGTCCTGGCACGATTTAATCTTATGCAGATATATGGTCAAACTAGGGTTTAATCTGCACAGTGAATATCATGTAATTTTTATAATTCATCATAAAATACTACATACTACATTTTCCAGGATTACTTCCTCTTTGACTGATTGGCTCCTCATTATAGACTCTAAATCTACATCATTAACTAACAGGCTCATTCTTTTTTTTGCAGCTGAAGGAGTTTGAAATACAAAACAGACAGACATACAAGGCTGATCTCACAGAGTCCACTGATCCCTCCAGTACCCCAAATGAGTCGTTCAGCTGTAACGTAAGTCTCTAAGGGCATCTTATTTGCTTTTTAATGCTGAATCGCTACTTCAGACAGTGTGTTGTGCATGAGGACCTCCGATTTACCCGTGCCAACGCTGCTGAGGCGTTGACAGTGCCGTTTTCTTTTTCGCTCTGTCCCGATGATGAACCAGGGCCCCTCTAAAGCCCTGCAGCTCAGGGTCCTTTCCCAACTGCAGGGCATTGGACGAGCTTCTATTCATTGCTGTCAAAGCCCTAACCCCCTATTGTGCTGTGGTGAGCGGGTGGATTCAGCACAGGGCTCTGTTATGCAGGCTGCAGCTCTATTATGCGTGGGTGGGGTGATTAGGGGGCTCAGGTTCAGGGCACATTTTTCACATTAGTCTGTATGGCCTGACTGTTTCTCTTTACTATATGTATCAATCTCACTCTTCTCTTTTTTTGTATTTATGTGACCTTTGTAAAATAAAAATCCTTCCTTCTAACTCTGAACTTCTATTGTATATTTCAAGCTGCTAATCAGCTTTCATTTGGTCTCACGATGTCTGTTCTGAGAGATGCATGCCGCTGATGTTTTGGTCAGCAGATAGTGCTCAGCATGCATGACCCAAGACTGCAAATGCACCACTGACATTTTCAGATAATGGTTAAGGTGATTTCCAAGCAGATAGCTATTTAATTTTCTGTACATAGAAGGCTTTTTTTAGTCTGCTGTGACCCACTGTGTATGTGTTAGCTCTCTGCACGGGGCCCCAGTGTCATCACTGTGGTTTCCTACCACATATATTTATATTAAGCTACAAGCTTCTACAACAGATAGTTGCAAAGCATCCACAGCAAGTACGCTGATGAGTTACTAGAAATGAGAGTAATTAAGATAGCTCACAGTTTTAGGCTTGCACACTGTAGTATACAAAAAGCAAAAGTGTTGCATAATATCTTCTGACCTACTGAGAATATTAGGCCTCAGAGCCAAAGTGTTGTTACAGATGTTGTCTATTAATACAGTTCTTAATATTCTTTTCCATCAGCCCTGCGACCTGTCAGACAACGAACAAGAGGAATCTGTCACATTCAGGAGGCTCCACAAGCTGGTCAACTCAACCCGGAAAACGAAGAAGAAGCTGATCAGGATTGATGAGTCTAAGAGGCCTGGAGCAGAGGGTACTAAAACTACTCTCAGATAGTATCTAATGTGGTAGAGGAAGCAGTGTGGCACACCGCGGTGCTGAATGTGGCATTTATGTGGCATATTTATAGCATGTTTTTACTTTTCCCCTGCTTTAAATAATGCTCAAAAACCACAATCTGACAAGTTTCCAAAGATAAAAGTATCAAATACAGTTTTATTGGCAGATTGGAAAAGCTCTCTGAAGCAGTAGATGCTGTAACAATCTTATTTCTTTAGTATTGACCATGAATGGCTCACAAATTGCAGCTATTATCAAATAATTAATAAATGCAGTTGCTGATTTTATTAGATTTGTTAATAAACTCTCTTCGGTTCTCTTTTTACCCACCAGAGAGCCTGAATGCAGATGGCCTTCCCTGTGGAGATGCCAGCATCTCTCTATATTCAGGTTTGCAGAGGAAACCTTTAGTCTGTCCAGTGGACTCCCTGGCTTCAACCCTGCAGGAGCAACTCTCCTATAACAGAGACCCGGACAGCCTGACCACCTCGCCGTCATCCAGCAGTGTGGACACCTGCAGTAGCCAAAAGACCTTCCAGACCTTGAGCAAGTCTAGTGGTAGCCCTACTCACCAGGAGACCAACATAGCAGGGGAGGTGCGGGAGCCAGGCGAAGGCTCTTCCTTTTCTGAAACAGAGGGCTGCAGTGAGGAACCCAAAATTGCACGCTCTGTGACCGATGGCGCGCTGCGTCACCCGGTCCTCAACCCACTCAGTCACCACGGGGTGAGTACACAGGCGCATTTAAATAAAGACTGCAGTCTAGATTGTTTAGTAACGAATCCTTTCACCTCCATTGTTAGTGAGTTTGCACCATTGGTACCATTATTTAAGCGTCTCAATGAGGCAACAACAAACTGCCCATTTAAACTGGCCTTTTAGTTTGAAAGAGAGTCTGACTGGCTTAAAGGCACACTCACATAAAGTTCTAAATTCCTAAACATGTCACAGTTTCTACATAATAGCCTCTTTTATTCTTATCTTCTTGTTGTCTTGTATTTGTACAGAAACTCGGGATTAATGCTTAACTAAACAAGACTGGTGCCTATCAGTGGTACCATACACCATCACTGATCCTGGTTAAACGTAAACATAGTTGAAGTCTATTTAAGAATGAATAATAAGCAACCTCAGGAACTAACAAACCAATAGACGTGTACATTTTCCATAACACTGTCTTTTTATTTATTCATTTCTCTATGTCAGCCTTATGTTGTTATTCTTGTGGCTTAAAAGCATAAATGGTGGGAAAAAAAGCACACCCACAACAAAACACACACGGCCCCAAAAACCCAATTCCTGCCTTCCCCTGGTTTTTTCACAGAGAGCTTCTAGCTTTGGAGGATTCGACCTGACCGACCGCTCAATGACTGCAGTCAGCCCTGAGAACGATAACACTGTATGTGGCACTAAATGTGACCTGAATTAAAGGCAACTTTATTGTCTGTAATATGTAGAGAATATACGCAGTATTGTGTATCCCACTGTGTGCAACAAGAATGGATCAAAAACGATGAAATTAAATAGAGAGCCATAAAAATTTGTGACACAGATATGAAAGTAAATGTGAAGTACACAAGATTTATTCAAATATATAAGCTGTGCAAGGAATCCTAAAGCTATCTAAATAAATATGAATTATAAGTTTAACCTCATTTACTTATTTCCATCCTCTTTACTTCTCTGTGTTTGTAAATTAGATCAAAACTGGAGACGGGGATTTGAGAGATGGCGTTAAATTCCCACCAACACCTCGCATCTCTCTGGGTAAAAAAGTCAAGTCTGTGAGAGAGACGATGCGCAAACACATTTCCAAGCGATACCATAGTTCTCTCTCTGAGCAGGTATGTTTTTAGAAGCATTTATGTGTGTTATCATTGTAAAGTATGGGTGTGAGGATTTTTAAGCAAGTGTAATAAATGGTTTTTTTGTCCTTATATCTTCCAGTCAAGTCCAGATCGCTCTTCCAGCTGCCCTCACTCGCCTCAGATAGACTCGGACTCTTTGGAGAAGCCCAAACTGAAGCCAGGAGGGTCCGTGGAAAGCCTGAGGAGTTCTCTCAGCGGACAGAGTTCCATGAGTATGTCTGTGTGTCGCGTATATTTTAATAACTGTTAGTATTTGTTTAAACTTGATGTTTATCGCTTTTGAAGTAGTCTAAACATTCTGATCTCGCTGTATTCATCTGTGGTTAAAAAAAACAAACAAAAAACTAACTCCTCAAGTAAAGAAGAACATTTATAATATTTGTCAGATACTAACAGACCCATGATAACTTGTGGTCTTGATGTGACATCTTCTTTTCTGATTCGTGCAGGTGGTCAGACGGTGGGCACCACCGACTCCTCCAACAGCAACAGAGAGAGTGTGAAGTCTGAGGACGGAGAGGAAGACGAGCTGCCTTACCGTGGACCCTTCTGTGGACGTGCTCTGGTTCACACAGATTTCACTCCAAGTCCCTATGACACCGACTCCCTAAAGCTGAAGGTAGGCTATGTTATATTGCTCACTACTTGGATATGAGCTCGTACTGAAAAACAAAAAAACTCAAGCTCAGCTTATCTCGATTCGCAGAGCGGAGACACCATCGAAATCATTAGTAAGCCTCCGATGGGTACGTGGATGGGGATGCTCAACGGTAAAGTCGGAACCTTCAAGTTCATTTATGTGGATGTTCTGAACGAAGAGGAGGTGAAGCCCAAGAAAACACGCAGGAGGAGAAAGGCCCGGCAACCCAAACCCTCCTCTGTGGAGGAACTGCTTGATCGCATCAACCTCAAAGTAAAGAAAGGCGTACATTTGTGATTAAAAGCAGTGACTAAAATACTTGCATGTGATTGGCTTTAGCTCTATTTAGAGGAACAGTTTGACATTCAGGGGAAGTACACTTACTTGCTTTCTTTTTGAGAGTTGATAACAGCAACCACCTTCAAATCTGTACAGACTAATATTATTCCCCCACCTCCTCACTAGTAAGGTGTTACATACTGTTTGTTAAATCAATGGGGAAATAAAGTGCAAAAGCAACTAGTTATATGTAAGTATATAAGTGATAGTTATATATTAAGAGTTTTAACATGTTAGTGAGATTTGCCTTTATTTTGTATGATGCTTCCCTCTCCTCTCAGTCTTAAGCTTCACCTTACTCACAGCAGGCCAATAGGAGTATTTTCTAAAATGTCAAACTTACAAATTTTACCTGTAGCTTAAATAGATAATTTTTCATTTTCATCTGTGTTGGGAAATTTTTAAATTAAGCTAACTTCATATTTGTTTTGCAAGACGTGCATGCTCAAATGGCATCCCTCTTACATATTTTAATGGATCTGTTTGTGCACCTTTTATTAACGCCTTTCTACAGGAGCACCTGCCCACCTTTCTTTTTAACGGTTACGAGGATCTAGACACATTTAAGTTGCTAGAGGAGGAGGACCTGGACGAACTCAACATCACAGACTCGCAACACAGAGCCGTGTTGCTCACCGCTGTGGAGCTGCTGCAAGAATATGATGGTGGGTCAGACAAACAATAGAAAGTCTCGCTCTATCATAGAAACGTCCTCAATCCAAGGGCCACATTTCAAATTAGAATATTTGAGGGTTTAGATGTACAGATCGGTATCTAAATACTGTCTGCAGTAGACACACAGTCCGAGTTTGGTTTCAGCTTCTGTAGACATTTTTTCTGTTGTTGCTGCATCTCATGGTTTAATAGTTAAATTTTGAAGAATAAATGAACAAATCCTGCATAATCCTCTTTAACTCAAATAGCCACAGTAATTTGCAAAATGTTACCATTTAATTCATGTATGGCTTGAAACTAGCAACTGGGATCATAACATCGGGAAATTGTTTGAGGTCACAAAGTAAAGAGACTGAGGGGCATTTTTTCTTCTAACAAAGTCTGAGTAGTTGCCCCCTGCTGGCCATCGGAAAGAATGCATGTTTAGACTTGGAAATCACAGTTTTGCACGACTTTCTTTTGACTGTCATGCCCCTGGTGGCGGCGTTGTGCATTGCAGGAAGCAGCGACCCAGAGCGAAGCGGTCAGTCTGAAAGCTCACAGGAGAAGCTGCTGCCGGACAGGCGTGGCCTCTTGGGAGACTCCCCGCGAGACTCTGGCTGCTACGAGAGTAATGAGAACCTGGAGAACGGTAATGACAGCCTGACCCGCCTGTGAACACTGTACGCTTCTTCAGCCCTCCTCTGCCTCATCCCTGTCTAGAAAGACTCTCCAGCTCAAGCATTCCAATCCACCAGATTCCGTTTCCATGCTCTTCTGGAAAGACTCTGCTGTCGTCGTATTTACTTCTAGCGCTTCATGTTTGTTTGTTTTTCTTCCCTCAAGCATCGTCATGCTTTTTTCTGTTTCTGCATCACTGAATCAAACTGTTTTGCGGTCACGTGTCTGTTCAGTGCTTCTGAAAGTTGGCATCACTTGCCTTCTCAACATAATACAGAGGACAGGTAACAAGGGACTAGCAAATTTACTTGATGTTGAGCTGAGCAGTGACATTTTTCAGGCCTTGGAAGAAGCTGCGTGCAGAGCAGCTTGCAGATCTACAAATAGATCCGCAGTGTTGACTTGTGTGGTGGTTTTTGCATTTGCTGAAAGTGGTGGCTGTTGTGTGATGAGTGTTTAAACAAGCTTTAGGTCTACTTACATTAAAAACAGTACATTTTTGCAGTAAGTGCTCGCTTTATTCACAGCTGTATCATGCTTACAGTGGTTTTCTCTTTAGACTTAAGTCTACAAACTGTCGAAATGCAAAGAGCTGTGCTTTCTGAATGTTACGTGATTGGACTAAGATGTCAGATCAGCCTCACCTTAAAGTGTATTTCCTTTAAGATTCTGATGTTTGTGTGTGTATTTTTTTTTTTTTAGTCCAGTAAAACCTAATGTTGCACAATATTTTATCACGTGCCTGAAGACTGCATATTGCAGCAGAATTAAAATATTTACTTAACAGTGTAAGTGTTTAAAATAAGGCATTTTGTATCATTGTAAATGCACAAAAATGCAGAGGGCTTAGGGCTACTTTAAAATGTTTAACCAACTTCTCATTGAAGTGTGGCATGTTTGGGCCCTGAAGTCTCAGCATTTTCTGAAGTGTGCTTCTGTCGTGGTTGAGTGTGAGGAATAAATCGCTCCATGCTTTACCACAACTGACTGCTTGCTGCTTTTCTTTTACCCATCGTTCATTTTAGTGCACATTTAGCTGCTTGTTTTGACTTTTTTCTCTTTGGTGTCATTTCAAAGTAGACACTTTCCAAGACTCCCTGCTCTGCTGCTGTTGTGTTTAACCCAGATACATGTCACAACTGCCTGGCAGCTGTATGATCTGCGCACACTCCACTTGTTTATTTCAGGAAGGGGCAAAAAGACACGCTCGACCATCAGCAGATCTTCATCTGGCTTTGAGTCCAGCCACCTCCCATCCCCAGAGTACCCTGTCCTCCCCCTGCCCCTCGCCTCCATCCAGTCCAGCAAGTCTTCATCCCACAGTAAACCCAGATGCTTCCCCCATGTCCATCCTAACCTCCCAAAGCGCGGTTTGAGCTCAATAAAAGGTTGTATTCAGAGCAGATCGTTTGCTAGGAGCCACAGCTGCATGGAGCTAAGAAGAAACGCAGCACAGACTCCGCTACGCCGCTGCTTCTCCCTGACGATTCTCCACAAAGATCAAAAGAGAAGACTCCTCCTCCGCCCTAAAGACTTAAATCTGTACATAAAGAGCACAAAAAACCCACTGACAGTCGTGCGTCCATCCTCCCACGCTTTATGTAGGACATCCTGCACTGCTGCATGTACCAGCACAGCAACACAGCAGGCACACCCAGAGCCGCCACCCACAGCTCCACCCAAAAAGTCCAGCGACCATGTAGCTACACCTTCCTTATTAAACCCAGAGCGAGAGCCCTTACCGACAGTAATGCCCGACAGAGAGCACATCTTTCTAGGAGAAAGGAAGGGTGCTTCAGTTTCAGCCACTTCTGAAGCTTGTCGGCTGAAACGAAAAGAACTTAGAAGTAAATCTGGCGGTGGAGCCGGTTTCTAACAAGGTCTGTACAGTAAGTGCAGTACCGAAAGGTGTGACTTTAAAGCTGTTGATTTCTGGTTTTCAGCTAAATGGAAATTCTGAAAATCTAACCACAGGTTTTCAAAGAAAATATAAGTGTAAACTTGGCATCTAAAGTGGTAACATGTAGGTCTGTGCTTACGCTGTTAAACCACATTCATGTAGCTACTGACCCCCTCGGTCACAGTTTTAGTGATCTCCATTCAGCTGAATCTGGTTAGTCTCTGCAGTGGAGCTGTGCAGAGTCCAACAGTTACACAAGCAGCAGCGCTCGCTCAGAGTTGTCATTTTCCAACACAAAGCATTCATGAATAATTTACTCCTTCTGGGTTCACTGTAATGGAACGTTTTCAAACTGTTGATATGAACTGAGTGTTTTGTTGTTGTTGGGGTGTGTGTGTGTGTGTGTGTGTGTGTTTGTGTGTATATAAGTATAGAATATAATGACAGCTGGCCTATACAGACAATTTTGCCCCAGATGGCAAAGTACGGGCGCAAACTAGAAAAGCAATAAGCAGTTTCTTTTTCAGGGTTTATTGACAATGTTTATATTAGGAACACCCCAATCAAAACATCTGCTGTGAAAGGAACCTAAAATTATTAACAGGCAATCAGCTTTTATGATAACAAAATGAATGTTTCCAGACAATGCAAAAACATTATCGCCACTGAAATAGTGATACAGAAAATGTTCTTATGTATTATAAGCATAAAAATAACAACAGTAAATGCTTTTTCTTAAATCTGATGTTTTTACAGTACTGTTACAGAAAGATGCAATGATGATAATGATGTAATATCCTGAAAACTTATTAACAATTAGTTAAATTAAAACTCCACCACTGTTAAATTAAATTATTAAATAATTATATTTCCATAAATCATGTTTCTTAGTCTTTTTTTATGTAAAATCTACTCTAAATCTACTAAGTGTTCTGTCTGTGCTTAGCTTAGGTTGTGTTAGTAGCCCTGAGTAGAAGTGGGATGTAGAATGTGTTCACAGTTTAGGCTGTGGGGCCATTTCACAAAGGGACTGTTTGACCAGCCCCAGTGTGTCCAGAGCAGTACCCCAGGCGAGGGTAACTCCCCAACCCCCGTGGCCATAGTTGTGGACCACAGGCACCGGCCGGCCCTGCAGCTCCACCACTTCCCTCTCCACCCTTGGGTTCTTCCTGCTGGGCCTCAGGCCGACCCACTCACTAAGAATTTTGGCTTTGTTGAGTGACGGCTCCAACCTACTGCAGCGCTCCAGGATGCCCTTAGTGTCTCTGTCGTCCACCTGCAGCCGCCAGTCTCCTTCTTGCCTCGTCCCACCTATAGTGACACTGCGTATGCCGGGGTAGATGTACGTCGTCCCATCTCCATCTCTAATGAAGTGCTGCACCCAGGGGGCCTCCACTTTGAGGACCTGGCCTCTGACTGGGTACACTTGTGTGTCTCCCACCAATACTTTGGAGCCGAGACCGGAGCAGTTGACAATGATATCAAAGCTGTTACTCAATTCTTGAAGATTGTTGACTTTCCTCTGTTCCACTTGACCTCCAGCTTTTCTGAACCTTTAGAGAAGAATTTATGATGTTAACATAACGAACTTTAAATTAAGTAGAGTTCATTTGTAATTAAAAGCTTGTGGATATAATAGTATGACGTGATAAAAGAAGTTTAATGTAGGGGATGAACCTCTTCTCGAGCCATGGCAGGTAGGTGGAGCATTCGCATTTTAAGGTGGTGAAAGCCTGACCAAACTTGTGATCTGGGAAGCGTTTCAGTTCAACATCAGTCATGAGTCGAAAGCCGATCACAAACTCTGACCAGAATGGTTTTTTAACTGCTGGAACCTCTTTAAAAATTTGCCAGCTGCAAGAAATTAGTAGAGAAATCAGTTGTTCGACAATGGATCGGGCTAAGTACTCAACTTTTACAGCATCGTATACAAGTAATTGCTACCCAGAGCTCAGCATTACTCCAGCTTCTGGTGCACATTGAGACTGAGTAATGGCCAACAGGTGATCAAAGCTGTCCTTGAACCAGCATCTTTGTCTTTGCAAGGGAATATCTGATGGAGAAAGGCATCATGTAAAGCAAATGTGCACTGCGTTTTTATTTTTATATACATTGCATAATGTGGTGCAGCTGTAGTGTAAATCTCTGAGACAGATCCTGCTTTCTTACCTGGAAATTGTGCAGCAAACAAAATCCCAGCAGCTCCGTCACTTGTTGTGTCCGGGCTAAATTTGTCAGCCATCAAAGTAACAGAGCAGAAAGGTAGAGCTTCAACAATGCACACAGCAGTGGAGAATCCAATCACGCCAGCTCCAACAACCACAACCCTGACGCTTTTCATCATGGCAGCTCTGCGCCTCAAACGACAAGAGAATTTTTACTAAATGCCAAATAACCTTTGTTATGACTCTCTTTTAAAAGTTACTCAACGACTTGCGGGTATAAACATGTTACATCATTATCACAACATCTTAACTGACACCCTAGTCCAAGGTTCAATCACACAAAACCCTTATCTTATTCCACGCGTTTCAAATTGTCCATTACGAAACAGTCATTGTAAGAGCAGTGTACATGCAGTTATCCATAAAACAAAGGCTACTGGTGAACCAAATGTCCAAGTCTTGCATTTGCTGTAGCTCTTTAAAATATAACAGTTCTGATTGTCCTTTTAGGGTTATATACAAGAACAAAGCACCCTGTATGTGCAGCAATGTCCTCTGCTGAACCTGAGACTTTCACTTCTAGCGAGCATGAAGAACTTCACAAGAAGTTGCAAAATCATTTTCTTAATTTCATTATTTAGTGTTTGTTTCAAAGACTTTGTTGTTAATGTTGCCTTAGGAGACCTCAAAAACTCACGGTGCCTCAATCCTGCCTTTTACAAATAAATAAAAAGCAGCTCTTACAAAACAGAGCTCTCTTTCTCACAGGCTCTCAAACACCCTGACATTTCTTAGAGTGTATTAAGGATTACTGATTAGTATTACTGATACTAATTATGATACATTTCTATGACTAAAGCTCTTGAAGATGAACAGCCAAATAGTGAACAATATATATAATTACACAATGTTTTAATTACTGCATTGTCACATAAGAGATACATGTGTGTGCTTTTCTGGGGTCTGAAAAGTTCCAAATTCACCATTTAAAGTACTACTTGCAGACTTGCCCTCTGCACAGACACAGCGGGTCAGGGTGGAACAGGAAGCTGAGGATAAAGGCACAGAAATGGCTAAAGGGGGGGTTGTTCTCCCCAGAAAGGTTTGGAGGGAATTGATGAATTGACGGTGGAATGAAAAGGGGGTCCACCAGCCAAACTTCAGTTAACAGGCTCTCCTCATTAATTTCTTTTTCACAATGCATAAATGTGTATTCTAGTTATTGCTGCAGATTGTGGAAGTATATTTATTAAATGAATCATCTGTGTTTTTCTTAGAATTATCACACAATAATTCAGTTATATATCTAGCTGTAAGTTCTAGCCGGTTGTAACAGCAACCATACAAAAATCCACTCCCAACTGCTTTGTTGGAAAGGTACGAATACCTTAGACATTAGTGAAATATAGCTGATATGATGTTGGAAAATATATTCTATTTTCGTTATGCATTTCAAAATAAAAACTATTTCTTTTGAAAAAAAATTATTAGAAGAAAGTTCGCTTAATATGGAAGTATAATCTAAACTAAATACATGTTGTATGGCTCACTTTAAAAACAAAGTCCCATTGACATTAAAAAAAAACCCTAGACCTACCCGAGAAGAGCAGAAATCGCAACAAATATAGCAGCACAGTTCTGTCAAAGTGTGTGGATATTAAATATAGCCATTGCTTGAATGCGCAACTTTGTATGGCTCTCCAGAGTGCAAACTAACAACTAATGAAATAAAGCACGTGGCAGTGCGTTGTAAGGTATCGAAAATGTCTATACAGATAAATAAGCCTTATACACACAAAGCTCGACAATGCAAATGTATCCACCCACCTAAAATAAAACTGTCTCCTTCTTCCCCCGCACAGAAAATGTCCCCAGAGACCGACAACAGGTGCTGTGTGTTTTGTTTTTCTCTCGGGAACGTGCACTTCCTGAATCAAATTTCATTAGCTATGATAGTTTGTTATTTTAAAAGTCCCACTGAGTTATTAAAATAAAATAAGTTCCCATAATGCCACCTATTTACCAATTTAAACAAACCTTTATTAACCGAGAAGAAAGGGTTGATCGACGGGGAAAAGTACGACCCTCAGTGGCCAAGAGTGGTGGCTCGGCGTGGATCTCGTCAGAACCTCACATCTCGCGATAGGTGGCTCATATCACGCTCTGGTCCGTCCAGCGAGCGAAGGTAAGGTCCTAAAAGCTGACTACTTCAAATTAAACCGCAGTTTATACGTCCAAGTCCTGTCACCAGACCGAAAATTATTAGTTAACTTCTTTTGAAAGCATTATTTCGGTCGCATTCTTCGCCATTTCTGCTTCTCGTGCCCCCCTTTCTAGACAGCGGCGGTGCATTGTTTGCTTTGAGACAATTAGCTTGCTTGCTAACATCCATTCGTCTGTAAACATTATTTAAGCTGAATGTCAGTGAACTCTGCATGAACGTGATGAACAGTGCAAAATATTATCTGTAAGTTAATGTATGAGGTGAATGTAAATACCGGTATGGGTTCAATTTTGATTTTGAAAACATGAGGATAAACTAAACAACGACCAACATTAGTTTTTTATTATACTTCTATTATTTATTTTATTGTAATATGAAGAATATTTTTGTTAGTTTAGCAGGACTGATCACTACAGATTAATCAGCTCTGTAATACAAATTCATTCTAAATCTATAATACCAAATGTATGCTTACATGACAGACTCGTATTTGGACAGTCCAACCATGTCTGGTCTCCTAAATGTGACAAATTCCTGAGAAACTTGTTATTAATATTTGTTATTAATATTTGTAAATGTTCAGTACAGACTGAACATTTACTAATGGATAAACGGATAATGTAGATTCCTCTGGTCATGTATGAGTAAGTAGTAATAGCAGTGGTAATACGAAAAAGATCATATATTTAAAAAACGCACTGTACCTCTGATATAAGCCAAACATATATACTGCTGAGGTCAGAAGTTTACATATATTCGTATCATAATGGGCATAAATGTCTTCTTTAAAAGCCCAAAATCACATGACCTTCATGCCCATGATGAGTTCATATAAACTTTTAAACTAACTGTACACTCATTTTGTTTTCATATGTTCTCATTATTCATTTAAAGGACAGATGTGGTTGTTTTTGCGGCAAAGATGTCTCAAAAATCAACAAGTCCACCTTCATCGCTTATGGCTCACCTTCATTCAGAGTCACATAAACAGAGCATCCTGAGCAAATTCAACAAGCTCAGGAAAAGTGACCTGCTGTGTGACATTACTCTTGTCGTGGAGGATGTGCACTTCAAGGCCCACAAAGCCCTGCTGGCAGCAAGCAGTGAGTACTTCTCCGTCATGTTCACAGCGGAAGATCAGATCCATCGGTCCACCCACCAGCTGGACGGTATGGCACCAAACATGTTTGCAGCAGTGCTGGAGTTCATCTACAGCGCCCAGGTGTCTGTGGAGGAGAGCGCCACAGAGCAGCTCCTGGCCACAGCTCATCGAATGGAAGTCGGTGACCTTGTCAAAGTGCTCACTGACCTAACTCGCTCTGCAGCAGGGGTCAAATGCAATGATGCTCAAGCAAACAAAGCTGAAGATGCAGAGCTGGTGAAGCGCAAAAGAGGGCGGCCGAGGAAAGATGTAGGTGCACCTGTGACAGAGCTGGTGGGGAGAAGAGAACCATGTGAGAGCTCAGAGGACCGACAGGCAGAAGATAATCCAAAAACTGAGTCTCAGCCTAGAAATGAGGACCCTGAAGAACACCAAAGCCGGCAGAGCAAACGCAAAATCAACCCACCGGTAAAATATAAGGGCTACAAAGTGGGCAATAACACAGCAGGACACAAGGAGCCTGGGAAGAGGGGCAGGAAAAGGAAATACCCTGACACTGAGGCACGATGTGAGGACTGTGGAAAAGTCTTTAAAAGCCACCTGTTTTTAAAGATTCATCAGCGCACTCATACAGGTAATTACACTCTGATTTAAAGAGGTCAGAATGGAGGTTTAATACAAATTTGGCCTTTTTTCTAGAGTTTTTGGACATCGTTTAAAAAAAGGACTTCATTCCCTCAACTGTAATAAAAATAAATGTTTTAACTTTTCAAATGTTGTGCTGAAAAAAATAAAATAAAATCAAAAATAGAAACGCATAGAAAGTACAGATGACTACGACTGACGAGAGTTTAGCAGTCACTAATCGCATCTGCACCTGTAAAAGTACAACTACTTTCTTTAACTCCAGGTGAGAAGCCTTTCCACTGCATGGTGTGCGTGAAGAGTTTTACCCAGAAGCACACTCTGCTGGCTCACCAGCGCATGCACACTGGAGAAAAGCCATTTGTTTGTACCGTCTGCTCCAAAGCGCTTTCCACCAAACACTCCCTGCAAGAGCACATGAACCTCCATGAAGGTAGGACCCAATGAACTGACTTCTCAGTTTCTCATGTTTGATAAGTAGTAACTTTGTTTACAAGTAATTTCCAGGAATCCTCATAATTTCCTGAAAGTGATCTTTCCAACAAAGTTGATCTACAGTCTGATTTGAGAAATGTAGAAAGTGTTAGTTGTTGCAGTGATTACGTCAGACCTACTATTCTTAGTTTCAGCTGTATTTTTTTTTAAATTCGAACAGAGTAGCTTTCAGGATGGCATACGACCCTCCTCACCAGCTTTTTCTTCTGATTGGCTACTTCGTTTAAACTTTATCTATATAACGCCTCAAGGCGCTTTATATTGTAAGGTAAAAAGAAATGAACACATTCAGCCGGTACTGAAAGGCTATGTTTCACCAATAGAATGCAAAGCCAAAGTAAATCAGGCACTCCTTAAAGCACCGTCTGACGAGCTGTTCACTGCATTGTGCAGATTGAAGTCCTGGATGTAGCCCAAAAGATTAACACTACACGAACAAGCAGATATAGAACAGATAACAGACCATCAAACCACATTCCAGTGTCTGGACTTGATTCCTAGAAATGGATCGTTATCCACCGTTTGAAAATACTTTCGATTCAGTGCAAAGGATGTAAACCAGGAACAAATCTTATGCAAACGGTGCTGTATAGTTGTCTTCATTGCAAAGCAACACAGCTAACATATTTAGCCCCTAAAAATGCACAGTGGCAATAACTGTGCTGTATGCAAAAGTCACAGGGGGAATGAGATTGGGATCTCATGTGTTATTATAATATAATGAAATACTACATTTTACTTCTATTAGATACACTTGGGCCCAGTAAATACATGCCTTCTTTAACATAAATGAAGAAATGTAGGGGAAAAGCTTTTTACAACTAAGGGGTAAAAAGATGTTCTAAGAAGAATTAAGGCGTTTTGTTTCTCTGGCTAGGAAAACCGGAAGGATTTTCAGTTTACTACAACTCTTTTAAATGTGCCCAAAAATCAAATGCCCACATTTTGTGTCTTGCCTGTGCTTTTGATTTACCTAGCTTAATTTGGTGTGAGTTGCCTAGTTTTGGATGGATATTGGCTGTAGAGAGGACTTCCTTCTCTTAATGGCACTAAAGCCGAAGTGCTCTAGCATATTGTGATGTTGATCTCTCATGAGCTCTGTTTTATTTGCTTCTTTAGAAGAGAAATCCTTTGACTGTGATAAATGTGGAAAGACCTTCACTCAGAAAAGGCAACTTAAAAGCCATTACAGAGTTCACACAGGTAAGTCATGGGGAAACTGCCAGAGATCTGGTCAGTGTATTCAATCAATCTGAAGGTAAAATCATTGAATCTTTATTTTTAAATAAAGGGAAATCATTGCCAGAATGTGCTCAGTGTCATCACAAGTTTATGGATGCAGCTCAACTGAAAAAGCATGTGAGAACTCATACAGGTAAGATCAGCTCTCCAAGTCATTCTTTTGCTATTGATATCTGCTTTATGGAAGCGTGTGCTGCAGCAGCTGATGGTGTTAACGTTTACACAGGTGAGAAGCCTTTCACTTGTGAAATCTGTGGAAAATGTTTCACAGCCAAGAGCACACTGCAGACTCACATCAGAATCCACAGGTCAGCTGTTATATTTGATTTTCACTCCACCTTTAACAGTTTTTGCTCCCTGCTGTATAATATATGACCCAGGAGGAGACGTGGTCATAACTGCCGAAATATCTGGTTTTGCAGAGGTGAGAAGCCTTATAACTGCAGCATCTGCAAGAAGTCCTTTTCAGACCCCAGTGCAAGACGACGACATGTTGCCTCCCACTCGGGGAAGAAACCCTTCACCTGCTCCTTCTGCAGCCTTTCTTTTACACGCCTGGACAATCTGAAAACACACACCAAATCCCACAACAAGGAGAGAGCTGCGGGTGGAGAGGCCTCATCGGATACTGCAGCAAAAGATGGCTCTGGAGCCCCGCAGGAAGAGGTGCAAAATATCCTTCACCTGCAGCAGTACCAGCTGCCTGCCACCTCTGAACAGGAGCTCCAGGTGGTGGTGACAGAGGATGTGGACCACATTAACTTTATCCCGGGTCAGGACCACGAGATCAGCCTCATCAGCACAGAGGGAGAGATGGCTCAGTCAGCCCCCTCTAAACTCACCCTCCTCGCCCGGCCATCGGGGCACGTGCACAATGTGGCGTTGGTCACTCAGGGTGATGTGGTGGATCAGACCTCTCAGATCCACACTATCAGTATGCTGCAGGGTCAGATGATGCACCAGGCTGAGCAGATGCATGTTATCACTTTGAGTAAAGAGGCTATGGAGCAGCTGCAGGCCCATCACGGTCCTGCGCAGCCCTTTCAAATAACACAGCGTCCCATTCAACAGCTGCAGGTGATGCATCAGCCAATCCAGCAGCTGCCTGTTGCTCAGGAGCCCTCGGAGGGGCAGGTGAGCAGGGAACAACAACAAGGCCGGGCTATTCACGTCAGCAGCCAGAGCAGCCAACCGATCTCCATCAGTCAGACTAGCGAGCAGATCTCCAACCATCACATCCAAGGACAGACATTTCAGATCCAATCAGGAACTGTGTCCTACCTGTACACCACCGGACTGCCACAGGAGAGCTGAGAGTGATCTGGACCACCGGGAACTTAAATCTGATGGTGCTACTGTGGAGATCAACTATATACAGACAAAACTGACCATAGTCAAAGGTAGCAGTATTAAAAGAGGAAGTTTGTATTTTCTTTAATGAATTTTTTATCTGTGCCACAAATTTCTGCGCAGCACAATGATCACACTTTGTGTGTGAAATATCTAATATCTTTCATACCTTGCCCAAGGTATTGCACTGTTTGACACTTTTCTGCAGCAGATCCTTGTTCTTTGCCATATTGCTTAAAAACTGTGGCATGATTAATAATGTGGAACATCTGTCTTAAGTATAGTTTTCCTTTAATTGGCCTCACCTGGTTAACTAATTACGACAGGTGTCTGAGATTGATATGAGTGATCCAAAGAGCCCCCAGACACAAAGATGTTGAACCAAAAACCTTCTGGTTATTGCTTTGGTTGCAAGCAGATTGCCATGGTTACCTGGAGTTTTTCATGTCTGATGGCAAATACTTGAAAGCTACTGGCCAACTGATAGTACATCATGATAAAGTCGGACACAAACCAGAAAAGGAGAAGGTTCGACTTCAAAGTAGAAGTTTGCTTCAGTGCTGCAGCAATCATGTGTCAAAGGGCGCCACTTTTACTGGCATGTGTCTGTAGACAAATCTGTCACTTCCATTCGAATGCAGCACTATCTTACTCGCCAAAAGCAGTCACAAAGAGCCTTTTATCATCCAGCTGGGGAATACAGCGACAGTTGATCGTACATCATCAGCGTGATTGTCAAACACCCAAAATGATGCTGAAGTTAATGACATGTTGTTAGTGGCCATGTGTGAAAACCCTTGAGGCCTTGGAGGACATCAGCTGGATGCAGCACTTAGATCTCAGTCCATGACACGAAAGGCAGGAATATCAGGAGCCATAATGGAGGAACTCCCAAACAAACAAATGTGATATTTTTCAGTTTCCAGGTTTGAAAAGTGAAAAGTGTCTTAAACGTGAATTTGTATTTATTGGTATTTAATTTATTAATTACTGTAAAATTGGTGATAATAAAGCGGGTAGCTTTTGCAGGTATGGCTGGTTCCAAGATCTTCACTTCCAAAACGCTCAATTCGAGTCTTTAAAAGGTTTGTTCACAATCAAATGGTTGATATAAACATGGCTATCTCCACCTTTTATGTACAGTCTGAACAGAAGACAGTTACTATGCAACAGATGCTAAACAGTTACTATTTTAATGATTTTTTTAGCGCTTATGACAAAACAGGTTTTTGTTTTTGCCCACTTAAAAACGTCATCATTTGGTTTTATTTCATAAGATGTGACCAAACTCATTCTACAACTGAAAAATGAACTTTGACATGATTCCTTTGATAAATTTGCAATAAGCTCAAATTGGTCTATATCTAATATGAGTATTAGAAACCTTAAGTAGACATGATGTAATGCTATTAATTGACAAAAGTTAAGTACGGATAAAAATAAAGGCAAATTATAGAAATATCCAGAAAGTAAAATATCAGTGATAAGGGTTTTGTTAAGAGCTTTGAAAGTATTTATTTTGAATATTTAAAAAGTTACTGAAATATGGAGAGGAGCAACATCAAGATGCTGTGCTGTAGGTTAAAGGGAAGACATGCATGTCACAGCTTTGGGAATGGAATAGATAACATTCAGTTCACACAGAGCTATAAAACACTACAGGCAAGCCTACAGCAAGCTAATCTGCTAATCAAGTTTGTGTGTGTGACTGATTGCTGCACCTCACAGATCTGGGAACAAAGCCTCAGCTGTCGGGAGGCGCAGGCGACACAGATCCGGAAAGAGAAACAAAGGCGGATTCAAGCTGAACATCTAAGAGATAAAACTGGGCACCCTGCTATACCTGTCTGACGAAACCGATCCAGATTGTCTTTAATGTGAAGAGGCAGTCCCTGCTGCTCAGAATTTCACACTTAAAGACACCTGCTAAAGCAGGGGTGTCAAACTCAAATACACAGTGGGCCAAAATTCTAAACTGGAACAAAGTCGCGGGCTAACATTAATATTTATTGAAAAAAAAAAATCTTCCTCCAGATATAAGAATGAATCTTTTCTTATGGACTCAAATAAGTTTTGCTAGAAAACTGAATATGCAACAAGCAAAGCTTAATACTAAACAATATATATATTAGCTGTATAATACCAGTAGGCCAGCTCTTATAGTAATTTGGTATGGCTTCGCGGGCCAAATGTAATTAGGCTGCGGGCCAAATTTGGCCCGCGGGCCAGACTTTGACACCCAGCTACCAAAGCATATATACCTACACTCTATATCCATACTTGTATTCAGGTTGTTGCACTCAACTTATCGTCTTATTTTATTACTTGTTATTCTGTTTGTTAAAAAACAAAAGACCAACAACTATTATTTTATTCCTTTAAAAAAAAAATCTGTTTCTTCATTATTATTATTATTTTCACTCCAGGACCGTGTGTGCATAATTTCGTTCCACCTCATGTTAACTTGTGATGCGAATGACAATAAAGCTCCTTGAATCCTTGAAGATGGGTGACCGCAAAAGCATTTTCACACATTCTTGACCTTGAAACCAGCAATGTACTGTCTCGCTTTACGTTCACCATTTAGTAGTTGTCCTATTATTATGTAGACGTAATCTTCATTAGTTGGGACACCAGTGAATTCAATATGCTTTAAAACTCCAAAATGTACCGTGCTGTAAAAAAAAAAGTATCTCCCCACCCACCTTCTTGTTTTTTACATTAGAGATGAAACAAGTTTTTAAATGATTATTTCACTCACTGTGCTCATGTTTGAAAGACCTCTGGCTGTTTCTGCTCTCTGCTGTCTTGGCTCTGTTGCAAAGTCCTGAGGTGTGGTGTAGTTTGTGAGGCTGCCAGGCTGCAGGGCTGAATGCAGCCTGTTCCGGTGCAGACCTGTGCACACAGAAATAGAACAGAGTGAGAGCTATGCTGCAGTGTGAAAATAACATCTATAAAGAAATTTAAAATGTCATCACAAAAAGATATGAGTGTCTGGATAATCTGATGGCTTTCAATTTCACTCATGAACCGCATGAGCAGCTTTACATTATTGCTTCACTGCTCTGAGATGAAGGTGGTGGGCTCAGTACCTGTCGAGGGACTTCTAGTACTCAGTCTGCTGACTGACAGCGTGCAATAAGTCCTGCTTTGACCTGTGATATAACGATACCGAGAAAGTAGGAGTGAAATGTCAAGTCAAGAATGTCTGAAGCAGACAAAATCTTACAGGCAAAGCGAGCTGTTGGTCTGTCATCCTGTTGAGTATCAGCAGAGCCTGGAAGGCTTTTACCTGCTGTCGAAGCTCCTCTGGGGAGAGCTGCCTCCACATCGTTCTGCAGTTTATCCAGCTGCTGAAAGGCCTCTTGTTTAAGGCTGCACTGCTGCTGTAGCTGCCCCCTCACCTGGACCCCAACAATGTGGTTAAAAGTTGTTGTTTTTTTTATTCCTGCTTAAATTTAAAATGAAAACACCATGTGCATTGATATTGACTTGACAGATCTATCACCAGAATGAGGCCAAGACTAACTCTGTATCTGTAAGTATCTCTACAGGATTTTTGCACCAAGGCACTGCAAAAATCCTTTAACCTCTCATCCAAGAGGCTTCTTCAGTTCTGCAAACTGATGAAGAGACTCAGGTATTCAACCCCTCGTGGATTTGTCCCATTGGAGGTGGTCCTGAGAGTCGTGTCATCACGCAATCCATTAAGGTCAAAGTGTGACTGTTGAATCACATGGGATCTCAAGACTGCATTATACAGTTCTGTTAAAAATTGTCCCTTTCCTGTTTTTTTTCCCCCCTTTTTTTGTCACACATGTTTCAATATTAGACACAGATAACCCGAGTAAATACAAAAAGGACGTTTTAAATGATTATTTAATTAACCGGGGGGGAGGGGGGGGGGAGATCTAAAGCTACCTGGCCCTGTGTGAAAAATATAATTACCCCCTTTTTAAATCATGAAATAACTGTGAGCAACCTTTTTTTTTTATCTTGCCCAATGATACTTGGCATGCAGACTGGAGGAGCCAGAGATCAAACCGCCAACCTGCCGATCAGTAGGTGACCTGCTCTACCTCCTGAGCTACAGCCACCCCTTTAATTTGCATTATATTAATATTAGACAAAGGTAACCCCAAGTATATACAAAAATATCACTTTTTAAATGATGAATTCATCTCAATTGGATTTAGGTCTGGACTTTTATCCTACATCACTCTGTCAGATTTTTGCCAGATTTTTGGCTGTGGCTAGTGAAAAACTTTAAGAGCAAATAGCTAACCCCAAGTTGCTCTCCGATGCAGCTATCGGAGTGTGAATGTGTGTGAATGTTGTTAGAAAAGCACTCAGTTTAGAGTCAGTGCTTGTGAGAATGGGTGTGATTGGGTGAATGTGGCATGTTGTATACAGCGCTTTGAGTACGCCGGGAGAGTAGAAAAGCGCTATATAAGAATCGCTCCACTTACCATTTACAGATAGGAGATCAGGAGGGAGGTATTAATTGAGGTTTCTGATAGCTGGTTTTGGAGGGCACTGTGCCTTTTCAATGAGAGTCATTCAGAGTGGACATTGATGGCTTCTCAGGCCAAAGTATGAACATTATCATCCTGAAAACAGTCTGTCCTGATGAGTTCTTCTCTGCTGAGCCATCAGTCTGGAGTGGTTGTCTGGTTTTCCCGTGTAACGTTATGAGCTGCACTGAGCAGCACACACTACGTTGCTTAGATTGTGTTTGTGCCTTTGGGATGAACCAGTGCTTTTCTAAGGGTGTTGCTGGATTTGACATACACTTGCATGTTATACTGAGTTGTTCCATCATAATTTCTTAGAAATGTAATTTCTGACAAGCCTGCCCAGCGATCAAGAACCACACCTTGATTCACAGTTTGGATCATATGACCATTAATAACTCAAGTGGTTGCGGGGTGGATCAGTGACTTTCTGCATAACCTCCATGGTGGGTAAACACCTGGGACTCTACACTGGAACTGAAGAAGCTTCTTGGATGAAGCGAAAAGTCTTCATGAATTGAAAAGAAGTCCAACTAGTGCTGAAGACTACCATGACCTGAAAGACTGAGAACCTACAGATATAGTCTGTTAATTGGTTTTATTTGACTCTCAGTTAAGATGTTCAGAGGTTGATTTACTTAAAATACCATCATCTTTTTTTAAATTGTATTTCTTCGGATGATCTATTTAAAATCCACTGACCACAGGTTTTTTTTTAGCTCATGAAAAGTGGATTTTTTTTAGGGTTTGCACAGAAGACAGCCTGCAATCAGTGGTGCATAACACATTAATTAACGTACAGACCTGCCGGATCTCTTTGGCACTGCGCTCTCTTTGTAGCTTGTTTATCCTGCTGCCTCTGTCCAGCTGCTCACCGAGGGCCCTGAGCTGTCTGTCTCTATCCTCCATGTCAGCTCTCATTTGTTCCAAGGTCTGCACTCGATGAGCGTCCAGCTCCTGTCTGCTGCGGGCTTCCCGTGCAGACCGATGCCTGAACACCTGGAGCTCCTCTGTCTGTGAGCGAGAACCAGCAAACATTCAGTGAATATATCCAGGCTTCTTCTCCTGACAGCTCTTGCCACTGTCAAAACTGAAAATGCACAGCTTTACATGAATTAGGAAGTCTATGGGAGCGAAATGTGATTTAAACACTTCAACATGTGCAGTGATCCTGTCCTCAGAGATCCAAAAAAGCCAACAAGAGAAAGCTGGAGAAGCTGCAATATAATGTAAGTGTCTGTAGGATCAGCAACAAGGCAAAAGATGTAGTTAACTTTTAAAATCCTGGCATTTTAAAATAAACCTGCACTGCTTCTGAAAGCATTCAACAGCACCTTCACCAAGCTTAAGAAATACAAACCAAACATTTCATAGTTTTAATGAATTTCAGAGTATTTGCAGTTTCAGCTGATGTTAACTGATGTAGCAGGTGTGGATAGGAGTGCATGTACCTTCCTGCTGAGCTGCTTCTTGATGCTGCTGCATTCGGCCTGAGAGCAGGTCAGCACCTGCTGTGCAAAGTCCAGCTCCCCCTGCAGGAGAGCCACCTTATCCTCTGATAACATTTTCACTCTGAGAGCCTCGGTGCGAGCGGTAACCTCCCTCTGCAAAATGACCAGTGTGGTACTGAGTTCATAAATGTATAAATATGGGCTTAGAAAAATAATGCAAAGCTGACAAAATTAGTGAGGATTAAGCAAAAGAAAACATTAAACTTTTAAATTGCAGTACATGAGTACATGTAACATTGTTACATTATTTGTTTAAATCCTACAACTAAGCATATTCATGCTTTTCCCTTTTACTTGATGGCCTCATGTTCCCTCCCTGCAAGAGGTAAAGCTAATTTCTGATTGCTGAATATTTCTTCATCCTGCTGCTAACCTGCTTGGTTTGGAGCAGTTGCCTGTGAAGTTTCTCCTGGTCGACCACCTTCCTCCAGCATCTCAGAGCCTTCAGTTTACAGAGCAGAGCAGTCAGCCGGCTGTTCTCCAGCTTCAACTCGTGGACTTCTTCCTTCTTAAGATAACAGGTATGAAAGTGGTACAATTCACAGATCATCTTCAATACTTCTGCTCTTTTTAACTGCCTACACATAAAAACTTTCCGTACCTTTAACTGTGTGAGGGCGAGTCCATCATTGTCTTTGGTGCAGCCGTACCTCTTCTTGAGCTTGATGATCTTGTCCACTCCTTCCCCCCGTGCTCTGTTCACTATCACACTTATGTCCCGCCTCATTTGTCGGGGATATTCATCAAGTCTGGCCTAAAAGCCAAACAAAATCACCAAACAAGTCTTTAACAAATCAAAATGTGAGATATGACAAAATAACACTTGTTTATGTATTTCAGGAATAAAGAACTAAAGAATAAGCAACGTTTTACCACATAATTTAAAGTTATTGTCCAATCAATTATATTTCTATAGCATCAACAACAGTCACAACAAGGTGCATTATATTGCATGGTAAAGATCTTACAATATTATAAGGAGAACACCAGCAATCAGATGTTAGCAAATTATTATGGTACAGAGAAACTTCTGAGAAAGTGTCATTCACCCACTTTCTGCTCAAATATGATATATGAAAAGGGCAAGTATATATTCTAGTTATAAAGAAACAGTACACTTACCAGCCACTTTGTCGTTTTCACCACTTCAGCTACTTGCTAACACAAAACTGGTGAAAACTACAGAGTCACACTTTGTCACTTCTGCCAGCTAAGAACTCAAAACGGAGGCTAGAATTTGCATAGGGTGAAAGTTTTGTTGTAGCCCTTTAACAGGGGGCCTTGTTCTTTCACCTTTAACTGGATGCAGGTAGAGAAAAGGTGTCGGACCAGAGGGTGGTAGCGTTCTTTGAATGTGAGGCCGAGCTGTTCCTCTAAATTAATTTTCTCTTCTTCCAGGTGAGCAACTTGGGCCCGCAGGGCTGAGACCTCCAACATCATCCCACGGCATAAATCTGCCACCTGTGGATTAATGGAGCTCAAAAGTAGTTTTCTTTGAAAGCTCTCGATCTCAAACATGACTTACATTCCTAAAGCAGCTCAAATCTGCTTTTCTGCTACTAACTCACAAAATCATAGAGGCTACAGATGGGAATCACTGTGTGTACCTCTTTGTGAGAATTACTTGTCTGAGCGTCCTTCAAACTCTTCAAATCCTGCAGTTAAAATAGTGAAAGATAATAGATTTCATTTAAAAAAAAATATAAACTGCCAATAATATATTTACTCCGATAAAAAGATATTCCACACATGTACCTGCTCTCTCTGGTACAGAAGCTGAGTGTGCTGCTGCAGGATTTGTTCATAAAACTGTGAGTAAGGCAAGGCAAGGCAAGTTTATTTGTATAGCACAATTCAACAACAAGGTGATTCAAAGTGCTTTACAGAGACATTAGAAACAAGAACAAATAAAAAGCATGATTTAAAATTGATTAAAACAAGCAAATAAACTAACTAACTAATTAACAAACAAGCAGAAAGCAGAAAGCATTGGCGCTCTCGCTCCATCACTGAGGAGCCGAGGTGAGTGAGACACTGCTGCAGATGATCCCGAGAGACCTTCAGCTAAAAAAAGAAAACCAAGAATATTATTAATGAATATCTAAAGTTTAGCAACTTGCATTAATACTCTATTCCCCCCATTCTTTGGGATATAAGTTTTAATAGTCAACAAGCTGCACTGTTATATTCTCTATGTGTTGGCATTTCTTCACACAACACATGTGAAAGAGATACTTACAAGAGTAGTCAGAAGGAAATTAATGTCATCGTAATTTTAGGCTTTTAATGATGTCTTTCAACTGCTCTTTTTCCAGGGTAGAATTATTGTAGAGCATAAAAACAAGAAGGGGTTTCTTTATCCATACAGAGTCAAATATATACAGAGACCCCCACTGATATTTGGTGAAATGTCATTTAGCAAAGTTACACTTCAACCAGACACTTTTAGAAGCCATCGATGAGTTTCTGGTGTAATTGTTGTATTTGTGTATTTGACCACCTCTCTTGGTAGAGTTCATTTAAATTTGTTGGACCTGGCGCAGCCCATGAGTAAAAGCGCTACACAAATACAAGCCATTTACCATTTTACCATAAGTTTTCAATAGTTGAAGAATTTGGAGTTAGCCCTCTTCCTTCATTATTGCATCCACTTTGTGTGATGTAGCAGTACCACTGGAAGCAAAACAGCCCCCAGACCATGATGCTACCACCACCGTGCTGGACAGCTGGCACTGTGTTCTTAGGTTAGAAAGCATCACAATCATTCCTACAAACACATCTCTTGTCATTTAGGCCAAATATATGGTGGCCCTGAGAGGCCAAATGGACTGCAACTTAAGAAAACACCAGCAATAAGAAAAACGCTGCAAAAGCATGCAAAACACAACGGAAATAGGAAAAAGTGTTGCGCTGGGAGACACCTAAAAGAAGTGGAGGATCTATCGCTTTTGTGAGGAAAGAAAGGATGACAGGTAAGTGTGTTAGCCTAACTATTAGCCTAAAAATCCATCATCAGTATTATATGAATCATGATAAAACACACCTAGCATGTTTTGGGTTCCTGCAACTGGTTCGTTGGGTTATTGTCTCCCCAGAAACTTCCACACTTCCTTTGTGCTTTTAGAAATCTGTTTTCTTTTTTCCTATTTCAGTTTTTCCCTATTTCTGTTGTGTTTTGTGCGCTTTTGCAGCGTTTTTCTTATTGCTGGTTTTCTTAAGTTGCAGTCCATTTGGCCTCTCAGGGCCACCGTACAAATAGCTCAATCATTGTCACGTCTGTCATCACTGATGAGAAGTTTACATGTTGTGAAGTTAAAAGCTATTGAAGAGCCTTCAACACCACTTATAACTGCTGTAGGAACAGTTCAAAGAAATCAATAAAAAGACCTGAATAACCATAGCATTCATTACCTCAAGTGTGAAGACATTACTGGTCACAACAGCAGCTTGTAAACATTTAGTTGCATGTAAAAATGTTGCTTTTAGAGAAAACTTCCCCTTAATTTTTAACTTTTTAAGAAGAGTTTGTACATTACTCCACATACCCTCTGTGGGAAACGTGATTGCCACCTTTATTTTGCAGACTCTCGAGGAAGAAGAATCCTGGTGGAAATGGACTGATTACCTTCTCTTTCTAAAATAAGACATAATTTCTCAAACACCTGTCAAATAAAACGTCTACCTAAAGCTGATACCAAGCAACACCTCATGTTCCCTGTCCCACATGTTTGCATAATTAACTGAGCATGTTCCCACTCCTTTCTCCTCTTCTTATGGACAGGAAAGCAGTTAACTAAACAACTTCACTTTCCTCCTGTGCACTGGAAATGATAGGAATAAGCAGCAGTTTTTTGCATGTTTTTCCAAATACTTTGTGTACTTGGGGCTGTTAGAAATGATAATGATAGCGCTGGAGTGCAACCAGCTTGTATAATCAGCTCAGGAGAAATGGCAGCCTTTGTAGAGCAAGCATTTAAGGTATGTAGTGTGTTTTTGAAGGCATGCCTTAGCAGAGCAGGGTTTTAAGAGCATTATAAAGCCCACATTTGAAATAACAATGAATGTAAGTAGATAAACTACACAGGTTTGAGTTTCTTTTTCAGCAGAGATCCTACACAGTAATCAGAAGCCTGTCAACAGTAGCAGCACATTATTAAAAGACTTTAGGGGAGAACAAAGCATCAGTGGGTATTTTCCCTACCTCTCCCTCCGACTGCTCAGCTCCCTGCATCAGCTGTTGGATGAACGTTTCCACCATCTGTGGCTTCTCACGGGACAAACTGTACTTCATTTGACTTCTTTTCCACAGCTCTGCTTACATGTGGAAACATTATGTAACTACAATCATATAGTTAATAGTAAAAATATTTTGAATGGGTATTTAAAGGTAGATTCAGTGGTGTTTATGCGCACCTGTGGGGAGCCGATTATCTTGTTGAGTTTTCTCTGAAAGCACTAGTGTGAGCTCTCTGCTCATCTTTCTCTGCACTGCTCTAATCATGTCGCACTCTGTGCTCTCCATCAGCAGGTGGAGCTGGAAAAAGTAGATTTTGCAGCACTACAAGTTCTTGTTATCATGACATGATGATTTAATTGTGCAGTTTTCATTGTGCTTGTACCTGCCAGGCTTTCACATCAACCTCTGAAGCTCCAGGAGGGGGCAGAAGAGACTGGGTGCCAGAGATTAAAACCTCATAGTGATGCTCTTTATCCATTTGTTTAGCCAGAGCTCTCATACTGGGGTAAAAGATTTCATCTCTAAAAACAAAGTGAATAATTGCTGTAAAACAATGATTGAATTAGAAAGACCTAAGCATACCTTACATTATCCTAAAACAACATTAACTTTGTTGTCACAAAAACAATTATTTTCTGATATGAGTAAATAACATTATTTGAGTGCCTGATTTTTGATATTCTTTAATTACCGGTAAAGTTTTACAAACTGTTGATACAAAGCAGGTGTACTGAAGACATCGGCGCCTAAACGTCTTAGAGCCCATCTCTCCTTGAAGACCTCCAGCTGCTTTGTCAGCAGGAGAAAACCTTTCAGCACAGACTGGACTCTGATTGGATCTTGAAGGTTTGAGGAATTGATCTTTATCTCCTCTTCTTCATCATCTTCTCTGCAGCTTTTATTTCCCTGCAATAAAAAAAGGAATAGTTACCGAATAAGCAATCTTAGTGATTTACTTACAATTTTATTCACTAATGTGTGAACCCTAACGTGGAAGCGTCACTGGTATGACCTTGTTAGAAACTGTCGCTACTTCATTAGGTGTGCCACTATGCTGAAAGTCATCTTTGTTGCCATGGAGACGAACAGGCTCTGCCTCTCTTCCACCATTCAGGACGTCCTCCATGAGCAGGGACACCCCGAGGATTGCAGCATTGGCCTGCAGTCTGCTGCGACTGCTCAGGCTGCTCAAACAGAGCTGCAAATAACCATGAAATCTTTTTAACTATCACTGGGAGAGTTTAACGATGCATTAAAAAACCCCAAAACAAACAAAGCTGTGTAGTTGGTTAAGGACAATACAAGAAAGAAGTCCGCACCCATATTTGTATAAATAAAGATACGAAATACAACGACTTTCTTTTTAGCGGATGATCATGAATTTACTTGAGAGCATCTTTCTCTTAATGATAACAATACTGAGGTCCCATCTGTTTAGTGTCACACCACAACAGCAGTCACCTCAGTGTGCTTCATATTTTAATGTAAAGTCTCCACAATAATCCAGAGAAGATCCAAACAATCACAAAACCCATATGAGCAAGCACTTGGTGAAAGTGGGAAGGAAAAACTCCTTTTAACAGGAAGAAACTTCCAGAATTATGACATATTGATGGCAAAATATATTTTTGGTTGGAAACATGATTCATACACAAGACCAAATCTACCAAGTCTCATCAGCACCATTAACAGGTGAAAAAAAAAGCATATGAGGTGGTGAACCTGCATGCAGTGTTCAGTAGGTGGGACATCCCAAACATGAAGAGGGAGCAGTCCATGACAGGCTATGAAACTCCTCCATGGATACATCCTCTGTGCCTGCAGCAGACAAAGGCACAGAAAGATGACGTGACAGAGCACATTTCCTCTCATCCTCTCAAGTGTTTTCATGTTTTTTGAAAACATATGTTAGGATGGTTTTCTAAAATAATTATATGAGGTCACCACCTGACAGCCTTGATTCTCCAAAGGTTGAGGAACGGGCAGCGTGAGACTGAAGACGTCAGCCTGGATGCAGCCAATCATTGGAGGGAGAGCGTTCGCCATGTTGTCATTTACACTCTGGCAGGAAGTAACATCACCAGAGGAGAGGAAAGCCTCCCTAGACATGATAAACATACTTTCATTATTAAGGTTTATTAAGCTGTGATAGAAGAGTGATGGAGGGAAACTTCAGGCGAGTAACTGGAAAAAACAAAAAACAAAAACTGATACCGCAAAAGCTTTGAGTTGTTGAAATATTTGAATTGGCCAAACACCTCACATCACCCAGCAGTGGAAAACGCATCAACATGAACTAATCACTAAATTTAAGCCATACTTTTCTTTATGTTTTTAAAATATTATACACTATTTTTTTAAAGCATGTTTCTTTTGCAAAATTTGAAAATGTTTTCTATTAAATGCTGGTATTTTTTTTAAATCAATGAAAACTGCATCATAACAAAGGAAACCATAAAACCAAACACAGAAAAGAAAAAAGTAAAACAGCCTTTAAATATCTTTGTCATGGAGAAAGTGTCAGTATGGTAGCAGACAGCTGAGGGAAGTGACGATTTCACCGCTGACCTGACAAAGATTCTGACAGCAGTATCAAACTGCAGCAGGAGGACCTGCCTGCGCAGCTGCAGCAGGCGGCCGACAGACTCCAGGTTGCTGGGATCAGAGAGATGATCAACCTGCTGCTGGAGCTCCTGCAACTCTGTTCCTGTACAGCACCCAGAGAGGAAAAAACAAATGTGTGAATGGCTGTCCAAATCCAGGTTTTTCTTTCCTACTATATCACCTGGTCCCTGGTTATACCTGAAATGCAAAGATGGTTAAATGAATATGAAAGTTGTATGGCCAGTTCAGTCTGAACCGATAGGAAGGCAAAAGTAACTCTCTCTCCTCTTATCTAAGAATGGAAAAAATAATATTTCATGCATCCGCAGTCACCAGATCTCAGTTCTATGGAGCACTTTTGGGATGTGGTGCATTGGGAGATTCACATCATGGACGTGCAGCCAATAAATCTGCAGCAACTGTGTGATGCTGTCATGTCAGAACAAACCAAATTTTTACATTAAAAAAAGATGTATTTATTCTGTCATGTGTCAATTTTGAGTCATTCCATCCTATTCACTCTCAGCATTGCATGAAAGATCCCTAAACATTACCATTACTACAATTCTTTTGGAACGCTTCATTTATAAAATAAACCTACCGATGCTTTCAGCGCCTCCCCAGTCAGCCGCCAGAAGTGACCCTGCTGCATCATGTCCTCTCCCCCATCTTAAAGAGTCTTGTCTGTTTCCCAGTTTGGAGAAGCTGATCAGGTAATGAATGATGCCATGAAGAGCTGACACGATCTGCAGAGTGTGACGGAGAGCCTCATCACATGCCTAATGAAATCAGACCAGAAGAGAGTTAAAGGCCAGAGAAAGAAAGTGTTAACATGCGTCTCTCCTCCACCAACACGGTGAAGAACAAAAACAGATCTGCTCTAAAATTAGTTCATGGCATGAGAAACTGAAAGCTAAAGTTATCACCCTGTGACCTGCTGTAATATTAGTCTCAGTGACAAGTTTAAGTGTCTCACCGAAACATTAAGTGTTTTGAACATGCGAAGCACTTCAGTGAAGTGGGGGATGTACCAGAGGTTGAGGAGAGTTCTTCCATCTGCACACAACAACTGCTGAAAAATCCTGTTTGGGAGACAGCTTGGTTTGAAAATCTTCCCCGGATACAACTGAAGAAACATCTGTACCAAAATGCACAAACTCGGCATTTTGGCTCAAATTCTTTAAACAAGTTTCACTGTACTATAACCAGGACACAAATAAAACGTGGATAATCACTCTTTAATGCTTAGAGGTTGTACCTGGGGTCAGAACAACGATCAGCAACCGGCTGTCCAATCATGAAGTAGGACTGACGAATGTAGGGAATGTCTTCCAAGAGAAAGGTCAGATTGTGGTAATATCCAACAATCTGAGCTCTCACACAGTGCATAGACATTTGTGTGCTGAATCTGAGAAAAAACATTTTGAAGAACCTTACTATCATAGAAAAAAACTCAGTAAAGCTCAGGTTGTCTGTTTTAACAAAAAAAGGATGCCAGAGAACACACTTCCTGAGAAAGTCGATTATGAGCTCCCTTTTGATCTTTGCAGCCTCCTCCTGCACAGTGAGACAAATTAATTTTACTTCATGAGCAGCCAATCACATTTATCATCCTGCTCAGCCACCTGCGTGCATCTCACCGGGGTTTTTAGGAACCCCCCAACGGCCTGTTTCTTCTTCACAAATGAATTCAGCATCTCGTCACGCAGACCCACTTTTTCCAGCTGGATGGACACAAATGCGCCCATCACCCTGAAGGAACAAATGAGATTTTATATCATAAAGAGCAAAAAAAAAAAAAAAAAAGTGTTAATCACTACTGGTGTAGTTTGTCCTGTAAGTCAATACCGCTTTTTTGTGGAAGTTCCTGTGGAGGGTTTGGAGTGAAAAGATTTATATTGTTCCTGCAGGCCGCCTGTGTGGCTGCCAGAGCCAGAGTTGCATGTTACATCTTTGTCTTCCCTCTGAGATTAATAAAGAAGATAAGAAAAATATTTCAACAGCTGTGTGTTTATATAAAAGCATTAAAAAAATAACACCACAGTATTCAGACTCTTTTGTTCAGTACAAAGAGTCATAAATACATGCTATTACCAATAAATCAGCATGTAAACACTATTATTCTCAGATGTTGGACCTAACTAACCCTTAGGCAGTATTCATATTATTGTTACTCAGCCTGTGTTTTCCAGCCCAATGGATCCACCGTATTGTGCAGTTTTCAAATCAACAACCATAAAAATGTATGCCAAAACAAAACAGATGTTTATTTTATCCCAATTCCATCCACATACAGAGCACACATACAGTTAATATTTCACACACACATTGAGGCTTTTCTTTTTATTGCCTGTGGATCTAGAACATAATTTCGACCAGGGAACGTCTGATCAGGATGATTTCATTTGATGTCCTGCACAACAATGCCCATTCAGTCCCATCATGTATTTGAAGTCCAGTGTGAAGTCATTAAGACTGTTATTTTGACAGGTTCTTCACAGGAAAGGCAAATACTCCAAGTTGAAATTACTTTTCACCAGAGAGCAACACAAACCTCGGCTGAAGATGAGTCACTTTCTGCCCAAAGACAAAGTCGAGCCAGTTTGACCGCACTCGTCAAGGCGTTCTTCTGTGTAACCTGACAGGCCAACGCCACCTGGAGGTTCTTGATACTCTGTCTGTTCATAAGCTAGGAAAAGCAACACATGAAAGTATTTGTGTGTATTAATTTATTTTCTGATAAGCCTTAATGTTTACTATAATCTCACATGGATAACTGCTTCCTCTGAGCTGAAGCTAAATCTGATCTGGTTCTCGTCCAGTTCCTGGATGCTCAGAGGCAGATGGGATGGGATGAGCCTGCAGCAGAAAGTCCTCTTTAATTTTCTTTCAAACACAGTTTACTGCTTTTGTAAAGAAGCTGAAATAATAGACATTGCTAGATTGCTTAAGAGAAGTCCTAACATCTTTTTGACAGCTTCTCTCAAACATGTCTGGTTTTTAATATACAGCAGACTTTTTAGTTAAAGAGAATAAAATTCCAGCTTTCAGCTATTATGAAAATGAAGATTTATTTGGAAAATCAGATGTAGTTATGTTTTACCTGTCCACACAGCTGTCGTCCTCCAGGATTTCTGTGATACAAAAAGGCCTCTGCTGGACTCTGACTTTCTGATCAGTACACTCAAACTGCAGCGGCCTCAGATACAGGTGGAACTCCTCAAAGCCGAACTCTAAGGCCACATTTCTGTACAGCCTGAGAAAAAATGTTACGTTACATTACTCATTTAATTCAAACTGGTTAATCCTGGCTGCACAGAAATGTTAACATATCAGCAAAGAGCCAGTATAACCTAACAACAGCTGTAGTTTAATAGAAACTGGATTCTTCTTATCCTGGGAGGGTTTAAAGTTTTAAACAACTTTAAAATTGTTCCAGAAACTTTTTTTTGCTAAAAGAAAAAGGTGCAGTGGGTGAAGACAAATGTCAGTGACAGGATAGCATCAAGAGTGAAAGGGAAAATTTACAAAATTAACAAGTGATGTATAGTTTGAGGATGTTGGCACTGACAAAAAAGACAGCAGGCAGAGCTGAAAATGTCAAGATTTCCATTGGGAGAGACCAGCATGGACAAGAATAAACATGACTACATCAGAGGGACAGCACCGGTTTGGAGAAAGAGTTAAAAAAAAAAAAAGGACGAGATGGTTTGGAAATGTGCAGAATTGGTATAGTGGATATATTGGATAAAAGGTGTTGAACTTGGAGCTGCCAGACGGAAAGAGGAAGAGGAAGAAAAGCCGTGGATGTAGTGAAGGAGGTGCGACAGAGAAGTATGAAATGTAAAAATGTAGGAAATTAAAAGTGGAAAGTTGCTTGTGTTATCATGCTATATAAAACTTAAATGTGTTAGGTTGCAGCTGGATATGTTTGGGTGTAAATATAATAACTCTTTGAAGTAACCTTTGAAGCTCATTTCTGAACTGAGTAGTTTGTTATATGTCAGGTATGTTTATAGAACAAAACAACTGGGTTTTCATCAGAACTTGATGATTGGCTGAAAAACCTGCAAACTGTTTAATATTTAGCAAACCACCTCTTTATTGATGCATAGTGAGGTGTCAAAACTTGTTACTAAGGGTACAAAGGACTTTGTCAAATGCGATCTTCATGGGGGGAAAAAAGGAGTTAAATAAAAGGTCCAGAACCTATTGTAAATACCCCTGCCCCTCTGCTGTGAGTGTTTTCTTAACTGTGCCAGATGTGCCGTCTCTGAGGCAGATTCCAGCAGGCGATGGCGGATGCTCATAAGCTCCAGCAGCATGGACAATGTTTCTACAGCACAGTCTATCAGCTTGTCTGGTCCTTGCTTCATGTCCCTCTCCTCTGCAGCTTTTACTAGTGACAGGCCCAACTTCTGGACCAAAATTGGATCCTCAATAAACACGTCTGAGAACAACTGAGAGCAACAGAAACTGGGATTTAGTGAAATGGCTTATTTTTTCGTACACAGTAATCTGAACATACTCTGAACAAGAATGTACATCTCTTTGTATTTGTGAGCTGTAGGAGGCTCCTGGTGAAGTCTGGTTGTTCCAGATTTTCAGTGCCTGCTCTAAAAGGTTGTGTTCGAGGTGGAGTTTGTCAGTGATGCTCGTGGCTCGGTGCAACTGACATAGTTCAGTGTGAGCCTGAACCAATCCGTGATAGACTGCAGAGGCCAGACAGAGTGATGGGTGAACTTCTAGCAGGAATACGTTCATCAGAGCAGGCCTGCAAAAAAAACCAAAAAAACCCAAAAGGACGCAAGGAGGGAAAAACATGAGCATTAAAAGAAGAAAATAATTATGTTTTATAGTATAAAGTCTTCCACAGCTGTTTTAACTTGCCTCGTGCCTCCAAGTGAGACCAAATATTGGGGAACATAGTTGGGTGGACGACCATAGCTGGTTATAAAGCCTTTGTGATCATTTCTCCAGATGCACTGAAGGTACAGTCGCTGTCTCTCTATCTGTTCAGAGGAACAACATAACCACAACATATAACTGTGGTGTGTCTCATGTACAGACCACAGTTATTGCACAGCTTCACATGTAAATACAATCCAATGCATCATTTAGTGTTTACCTGATTGTCCAGAATGTCTCGAATCAGCCGCTGGTGGCTTTGCATGCAGCTGATCTCAGTCCTGTAGGCCTGAAAATAGTTATCCTGGTTCAGGTCCAGCTGTGGCTTCCTGTGCATGATGTCAGTGATAACTTGGGCCAATGCAAACCTCTCCTCTGTGCCCACTGCATGCTGGTAGGCTTCATAATAACAGTTTAAAAGCTGCAGAAACACAGAAGTGCACAGTTAGTCAGTTGTAACAGTATGTCAGTCGTAGTTCTATAAAGTTCAATGCTAACAGGAAATGACTGAGCCAAAAGAAATCAAATCCTCTTTTCCATCAATCTACCTGGACTTTACTCTCCATGAACTCAGTCTCACATGCCCACAAATTGAGAAGCAAAGCAATGCGGTCAACATCTGTCCCAGCCCAGGAGTTGAAATCTACTGTCGAGGCTGACACTCCCTCAGTTTTTCCAATTTGTTTGATCGTGTTTCTGTGGATGAAGTGCGAGCCGATGAGGAGAAGCTCATTCATCAGCTCTACAAGGTCCTGCAGAGCAGCGTCGTACATGATGTAAAACCCTCTGGGGTCCTGAGTGTGGATGTAACGAACCTCAGAGGTGTAAAAATCATGACGATTCTCCACCTCTGCAAACTCCATGAACTCTGAGCAGTGGACCTAGACAGTTGTAAGAAGCAATGTCTGGATTCTCAGTTAAACCAATTTTTTTAAATTCACTTGAAGCAAGAGGATATACGTTTTTACCTTGTAATCGACAGGAGTGCTGTGAATATACTGGACAGAGCCGAGACCACCTGCCTCTCCTTTTCCTCCTCTGGCTACATTCATCCAACCCGTCTCCTCCGCTGTGCTGCTCAGCACCTGTCCTTCTAGCTGCAAACCTGCCAGGTCAAAGGTCAAAGTCCTTTCCACAGAGCGCAGGTAGTTCAGCATCCCAAGTGACACACGCTGCAGATGGTAAAAATTAAAACGACATTCGAGAGCTCGCATACTATAGCAACAGACAGATATACTTAATATATTTTCTTTTTTTAATCAACAAGAAAACAATCATCAGCAAAAAACAGTTTAGAGACGAGAGAAAGAACAATTCAGTATCCACAACTGCACCAAAGAATAAAACAGTGAAGTGTGGATTATTAAACTTCAGGTCTCTCTCTCCCATTTTATTAAAAATTGATCAACAAATTGATTTACTCTGCCTTATAGAAACCTGTTTACAGCAGGATGATTATATTAGTTTAAATAAATGGCAGCAATCTTCCACTCCAGTCGTTAATTAGCCAAAGACCCTGTTTTTAATCTGATTTAGTGCTCAGCTCAGATAAAATAATTATTGTGGGTGATTTAACATCAGTGTAGATACTGACAGCCTCAACAAGGCATGTAATCGATCATTAGACTCGATTGACTTCTTTCAAAATGTAAAAGAACCCACCCACCACTCACACTCTAGATCTTGTTCTCACATATGGCACAGAAACTGAACATTTCCACATAACTTTACATTTACAATGGTGGATTATAGAGCAGGGGGGAATAGATTTCATCTCAGTAGATGTCTTTCTAAAAGTGCTGTAACTAAGTTTAAGGAAGTAATTCATCTACTATTCTCTTCTTCTACGCCTGGTGCCAACAGAGCAGAGCAGCTACCTGAACGCTACTCCCATAGAGGTTGATTATCTTGTTAATAATTTCACTTCTTCACTGCGAACACCTCTGGATACTGTAGCTCTTCTGAAAAAGAAAGGCTCAAACCAGAAGTACTTGACTCCCTGGTATAACTCTCAGACGCAGACCTAAAGCAGACAACTCAGTAAGGACCAGGGGAAATGGTAAATGGACTGGTTCTTATGTAGCACTTTTCTACTCTGAAAACTCTAAACTCTACTCTAAAACCACTTTAAAAAAATAAAAAAAAACTCATTCACCCTCATTCGGTCAAGCACTTTTTTCTACTCCTTAAGTGCTTTCTATTTAACATTCTTGTGCATTCATACTCCGATGGATGCATTGGAAAGCAACTTGAGGTCAGTATCATGCACAAGGATATTTGGCATGCAGACTGGAGCAGATAGGGATTGAAGCACCAGTCTCCTGATTAGTAGGTGATCTGCTCTACCACCTGTAGCATTCCTTTAAGCAAAAGTTAACTAGTAAGAACTTCATGAATTTCTTCACAAATAAAATTTTAAACATTAGAGAAAAAGTCACTCGTAACCATCTCACAGACGTAACATTATGTACAGCTGACTTCAGTTATTACTTCCTCCAAAGCATCAACATGTCTTTTAGACCCCATTCAAGACTGCTCAGAGAAGTCCCACCAATAATTAATGTTTCAGTCTTAAATATGGTCAACCTCTCTCTAATAATCGGCTATGTACCACTGGCCTTCAACCTGGCAGGAGGTAATTTTAAAAAAACGCTTTAGTGAAGGTTACAAATGATCTTCTAATTGCCTTAGAAGTGGACTCGTCTCTTAGCTTTTCCTGCTAGACCTCAGTGCAGCGTTTGATCCTGTCGACCCTAAAACTTTATTACAGCGATTAGAGCATGCAGTAGCAATTAAAGGTACAGTGCTGCAGTGGTTTGAATCGTACCTAATAGACTCCAGTTTGTTCATGTAAATGGAGAGTCCTCTTCACACACTAAGGTTAATTATGGAGTTTCACAGGGTTCAGTGCTAGGACCAATTCTGTTTAGATAAAACTGAGGTTATTGCACTTGGCCCTGAAAATCTTGGACTCATTCTTGACCAGGATATGCCATTCAATGTGCATATTAAAGAAATATGTAGGACTGAGTTCTTCCAATTGTGCAATATCTCTAAAATTAGAAACACCCTGTGTTAGAGTGATGCCAAAGAACTAGGTCATAGGCATTACTTAGTATTACTTCTAGGCTGGACTACTCTAATTCATTATTATCAACCTTCAGTTGATCCGAAGTGCTGACAGGGACTAGAAAGAAAGCGTATTTCTCCCACATTGGCTTCCCTTCATTGGCTCCCTGTTACATCCAGAATCGAATTTAAAATCCTGCTCTTCACATATAAAGTATTGAATAATCAGGCCCCATCTTATTTCAATGACTTTATAGTACCATATCACCCCATTAGAGCTTTTCACCCTCAGAATGCAGGCTTACTTGTGGTTCCTAGAGTATTTAAAAGTAGAAAGGGAGGCAGAGCTTTCAGTTTTCAGGCCCCTCTTCTGTGAAAGAAGCTTCCAGTTTGAATTTGGGAGAAAGACACCCTCTCTACTTTTAAGATTAGGCTTAAAACTTTCCTTTTTGATAAGGCATATAGTTGGGGCTGGATCAGGTGACCCTGAATCCTCCCTTAGTTACACTGCAATAGTTGTAGGCTGCTGGGG
>NW_005187471.1:2106704-2107558 GCF_000239375.1 Pundamilia nyererei
TGTAACTATTTATTTATTAATCATTTGCAATAATTTCACCCATTTTGAAGGATGCGTGGCACTGATTCAGAGCAGACTTGCTTTTTACCTGAAGAAACTTGCACTGCATCTGGAGCAGCTCATCAACTGAATTCTTTTCCTTGAGCTTTGTGAAGAGCTTCTGCTGCCACGGATCTCGCCTGGGTTTCACCTACAGAGCGGAAACCAAACAATCAGTTTCTAGCATCCTGCAAACGTCTGAAGGACTACAGAATCCATAAAAACACAACAAGTGCTTACAGAAAAAAAAAAAGCAAATGTTTTGCCAGATACTGATTTGTTTCCCTCAAACCTGGATGAAAGGAATCCAGTTAGCCTCCTTGCACACAGCCATGTTTGCACTCTTCCTCCCCCACTGACTCTCTCTGTCGTCCATACCGTCGTAAGGAGGAAACGTTTTCATCTGCTCTTGTTGTCGGAAGATTGTTTTAAACTCCCTCCACACCTGGACAGACAGCAGCTGAGATTCAGACCAATAATTTAAATGCATTTTAAATTTCACCACCTTTTTTTGAGGACAAATATACCATGCTGAATAGCTCCATCTCATCTGCAGTGGTTTTCAGATTTCCTGAGTCATACGGCAGGCAGAAGTAGGCGAGCAGGGACTCCAGCTCGGGCATGAACTGCTCCAGGTGAACTGTGTGGAGTGGTAGTCCTGAAATACAGTTAAATGTAAACTTTTTACTATTTCTTTTCCCCAAAAGATTACAAAAAACATGTATGAAGGGAAAAGCTCACCATCAGCCTGTTGTCTTTCATGCGCAATTTCCCCACAATCCTTTCCTGGTGCTTCATCTTTTCTTTCACACATA
>NW_005187471.1:2109323-2142587 GCF_000239375.1 Pundamilia nyererei
CCTGTATATAAGAGAAAGTAGCACAAAGATGGAAAACATGACTGCAGACAGGATAATTTAGCCCTCTGTCTCTTTTACTATGCTGCTGTGAAACTTTGCAGCCTGATTTGTGATCTAAGATGATGTAAACAAGAGCTGCCCTGAAAAAGAAATCCAAAAACCTGTAGTTACTCACACCTGTTCAACTGCTCATTAATGCAACCAGCCATTGTCAAGAAGACCTGCTGAAGTTCAAACCGCACTTCAGAATGAAGAAGAAAGGTCATTTGGAATTTGACTTTGGCATGAATGTTGCCATTTCAGAAACTTCTGATCTACTGGGGTTTCCCCACACATGACCACCTCCAGGATTTACAGAGAATGGTCCAAAAAAGAAACAAAAATATCCACAGATATCCAAGTCGTGCCGACAGGAAGGCAACAGTAACAGAACTTGTACTAGCAAGCTAATGCTAATAAAGTGTCCGTGAGTATATACCTTTCAGAATTAATGCTACCTTAATTGTGTACTAGTTAAACATGTTTTTAAGTCACATTCACACTCGTGTAGAGCATCCTGTGTTTTTTGGGAAATGTATTCTGTGATATTTGCCATATTTTTAAACTCAGATTAAAGGTAGAAACAGAATAAAATGCAGAAAATGACCACAAACCAGTACAAAAGTACAGTGAAAAGATGTACTTTTTTTAAAGAGTATTGTTAAAACACTGCTAGGTCATGCTGTTCGTTTACACATGGCAACCTTATAATGGGGATAAAGCTTCTCAATAACGCTGACATGGTGGCAAAATCTCCTCCATCTCAGCATGAGCAGATATCTGATCTGAGCCAAGTGATAAGATCTGTCTGTGAAGAACTGAGAGGAAAAAATACAAAAAGGAAACTGGTTTAAGTTTAAAAACTTTTCAAAAAAAATTCAAAAAATAATCTGTTTCTGCTTCTTGTTTCAGGCATAAGTTTTCTGTCTCTGTCCTGACCTGGTGCAGCAGAAGAGGCAGACTGTCAGGAGTGTACTCCAAACTCAAGCAGCTCTCATGATATCAGCCTGAGACCGAGTCGGCAAAATGTCAGCCACCTGAAACCAGCAGAAAACAAACTACACCTAAAAAAAAAAATTAACCCTAAAAATAATGCCTTCACTTAAAATTGGATATAAATCAAAGATTTAAAAGCCTAACAATGCAAGACTAATAGTGAACTTTCTGTAGAAAGCATCACCTGAAGCCCTCTCCTCAGTGAATGCTCCCTCTCCACACAAAAGAAGGAAATCTCTTTAGGAGGTAGTACAGAACTGGAACAAAAACTTTTACAAACATCATGGGTTTAAAATGTAAATGCCCACAAATCAGTCACAGCTCAGATCTGTCACATTTTACCTAAAGTGACTACTATTCTGCTACACTACTTAGGCTAAAAAAAAAAAAAACAAGAAATGGATAAATATACAGAGAACATAACACTAACAAAGTTCAGCTGCCTGTTAATGTGAATTTATCACTACTGATAATACTTTGTGTTGCATACTTTACAAGCCTTATATGTATCTTAAACTTGGATTTAAGGTGGAAAACCGAAAGGTGGCCTGCTTCAGAAGAGAAATCTGAAATGATGTGCAGGGTTATTTGAGCACACAAGTACATCGGTGTGCATTGTGAAGGGCATTCATGTTAAATAACAACCGGCCATACTTTGAGTTGATAGCTTTTCAGGTCTACCCTTTTGGCAATCTGAGCTTAATACATCACAAACCTGTAGGCATTAGAAGATCCTGTTCCTCTATTCTCTTCAATCTCTGCCTTGAGTGCAGAGAGGTGACTCCACAGCTCTGCCTCCAGCTGCTTCACCTTCACAGAGGAGGAAACTTTGTACACTGCACACATGTCTGACATCTTCAATGATCAACACATTCAAATGACATAAAAATAACTCCTTTAGTCCTGCTAAATCTCTGCCTCAACGCTGACTTGTTGTGGTGTGTCCATAGAGACAAACATCCATGGGCATCTGGACTCAGTGACTCCATTCAGGCTCTAGAGGGCTCCATCGTTTCACTGCAATCAACCAGTCTTTGGGCTGTCATGTCAGTGATGTCAGACTCTTCAGTCACAATGTAATTTTTTTGTTTTGTCCTCTAGTTTGTAATAAAAGTCTCTCAAATACAAGTCATTGCATCACTGTACTATTACATCTTTGAGGAGCACCTGAATTCACCAATTACAGCTCCTTGCCTTCAAAACCCTGATTTAGGCACAAATGGTCTATTCTTCTTGGATACAGCGTGTGATTGGTTCTTCAATGATATGATTATCCAATAGCAAATCACATCCACAGCTATGGAATTCCTCTAGGGACAGATTTAAAAAAACAAAACAAAAGACAACATCAAACTCCAGTTTTTCAGTAGTTCTTTATGCTTTATTTACATGCACCAGCTCTGATAAAACCAAGTGTTTGCTTTACAAGTGGAAATGTCAACTTCATGTTTTTTGTTTTTGTAGGAGCAATAGGAATATATGAAATGTGGAGAGTGGCAGTGAAATTTAAACCTTAAAGCAGACCGTAAAAAAACAAAAAAAACAACAACAAATCAGTCAACTAAAAAAAAATTTAAAAAAAATTAAAAAAAAGTGGAAGCACAGCTGTGCAGAAATGTGTTAAAAGGTTAAGCCAATGAGAATTATTTAATCTGGTTAACTCACTGTTAAACATTTCTCAAAAGGACCCTTTCATTTGTTGTGCAAGTGATCACCCAGTGAACAGAGCAATGAAAACATGATTTTACACAGCCCCAACCAAATATGCATCAAGGAACAATGGCAACAAGTATCGCAATAAATAAACCAAGTGTTTTTACAATGATCCAACATGAGACAAATTTAATAAAACACTCCTGATAATTTAAAAATAATTAAAAATGTAAAAAATTTTAGAAAGCATCCTGCTGTTCCTACAAAATTGTGCTGATGTAGATTACACACACACACACACACACACACCTGATTAGCTATGCACTGTGTAGCCTCCTTCCACTTATTTAAATGCGGATAAACTTTGGCAATATTTAAGATACTGTGGTCATTTCTTTCATTACAAAGAGGGAAAAAAAAAACAAACAAAAACCCTCCAAGATACTACACACCCTCCCAGTGTTGAAAACATGTCACCCAGCACCTGCTGTAGTGCTGATAACAAAGGAGAGGCTACTGACGGAACTTCATCTGCAGCCACTCCTTGCTATCTTTAGATTTAGAGCACCAAGAACTCCATCAAATCAACGCCAAAACTTGTGTAGTTGTTGAGCGCTGCGAGTCACTGAATGTAGTTATTTCAACCCAAGTGTTTGACAACTAAAAAGTGGTAACTAGAACTAAATCGTGTCCTTAACTCAATCCTAAGGTCTGTATTCAGAGCAGTACTTCCAATATTGCAGTGAGTGGAAGAGGAGGGACCTAAAAAGGGATCTGCAGCAGAAACATCATCAATACTTCAGTAATGGACCTCTTCAGAGGGAACAGAATTCACAGTAATGTCACTTAAAAATCACAGGGTAAAATTTGCTACAAAAAATAAAAATTGAAAAATCACTGCGTACAAAAGAAAGAAAAAAAAATAACCACATCATGTAGAGCAGTTCACATCTTGATAACATTACATACTGATATTTGGTGTGAATTGGTGCATCAATGGGGAGGGAAAGCTTTTAAAAACGGTTTGTCCATTTAGGCTACGTCTCAACGAAATCTTTAAAACAAAGAAAAAAAAAATAAGCAGCTTGTCAAGTATCCTCCACTGGAACGTAGTAATGTAACATTCTCTGCAGTTTTTGTAAACAGGCCATCAGTCAGGCTGACAGCTGGTTTGGCAAAAAAATGTTTTGGGTATGAAAGAGGAGAGAAAGCAGGATGAAAACACTTCATTTTCAGTTTTATGTATTACTTTGTGATATGAGTGAATCCCTGAGACTAATGAGTTGATCCATGTAGTTTTAACTGAAGGTACTGTAGTTTCATTTCACTCAGTACCATTTGTTCATACTGGCCAGGCATTGATCTTTTGAAACAATTATTTTTTTCCTTCACTGTGAAGACACTGTTGTTTTGTCTCAGACACCTACAATACAGTACTGAAGTTAATGCCGCAAATGAAAAATAGGAAGAAAGTCTACTGAAACGCTTACATACCTTCCTTCCCTCTAGTTGCACAACGCAGGACAATTAACCCAAATTTACACCTTCCTTACTTCTGACAGCTCCTCAGCTCGGCACCCAGCTCTGAGGGCTCTGTTTCGAGCTGGAGAAGCTTCCTGAATTCTTGTTGCCATTCTGTGTGGAGGTGAGGCGAGAGTCAAAGCTGAGGTCCAGGCAATCTGCGTCCATCAGTTCATTGCGAATGATTGAGTCCATGTCGCAGTCCAGATTGCTGCTGAACACCTCAAGGTCCAGATCAGCGGAGAAACTGTCCTGACTGGTTAAACTGGAACTGAGCTGCATAGAGGCGTTCTTACTAGGAGACTTCAGGTGTAGCTGCTTTGTTTCAGGGAGGCCGTCGTCACTGTCAGAGGTTGACAAGCCCGCTTGCCAACCAGGCACTGAAGAGCTTTGGGCCTGGCCTGCACTGGTGTGGTTAACCAGAATGTGGTCTTTGCGGAGCAGCATGGCATTTCGGCGGGAGTTCTGCAGAGCGATGGCGTGGCTGGCCTGCGACATCAGAGGGTCGGACTGGGTCATCATGACATTGCTGGGGCTGTGGGAGTCCATCCCAAGCAGATCTAGGGCCTGGTGCTCACTGTAGTGAGACATGCAGGAGAAAGTGGTCTGCTTGTTCTCTTGGATGGTCTGCATGGGTGACTGTCGCAGGCTCGTGATGGACGGAGGGCTGAAGAGTGGGTTTGTCCCATAGCTGCTAGAGGGACTACCTAAACTGCTTCCTGAGCAGCTGAAGGTAAATACTGAACTCCCCTGACTGTTGGCCCCATCTTCCTCTCCAGGAGGAGGCTGCTGGGTTGCTGTGAGGCTGATATTGTCTAAAAGATCATCCATCAGGTTGTCAGAGAGCCCATCATTGAGGTTCATAGTGCCTGCCAGATCAGACAGTCCTGTTGGTCCAGTGGACGGAGACATGCTGCTGGGGCTGGAGTACAGCATTGGCGACAGGGGTGAGTCGTCATCAGGTACCTCATCCAGCTCCAGGTTAGCCAGGATAGGGGACAGACGACCGCTGAGCGTGCTGGCGTTTGAATTGGTCCGAGAGCGGAAGTCTGTCCAGGCATCGAGCTCGTCGCTGCTGCGTGAGGTGGGACTTCCTGTCCATTTGGAGAGGCTCGATGAGCTCTCAGAGCTCCCATCTTGAGCAGCCTGCAATGAGGCTTTTTTCTTTGTGGCACGTCCTCTGGCTCCTTTGATGTACTTGCTGTTGTCCATCGACACAGCCCTACGTCTGGGAGCTTTACCTCCTTTCCCACCTTCTGGGTTGACCATCCACCAGGAGCTTTTCCCAGTTCCTTCATTCTGGACTTTCACAAAACGGCTATGGAGGGAAAGATTGTGTCGGATGGAATTCTGCAAAGACAAATGATTAAGAAAACTTAAGTATTAATATAACTTTCCCAGTATGAGCAATAATTCATAAAAAAAAATCTTGTGTACATGATACAATTAAGTATTAAATACTTTTAGGAGCTTCAAAAGCTTTAACGAGATGTGGCCTACAAAGTGGACCAAGCCAGAATGTGCGTTCCTGCTGCATCTGTTAGTGTTGTTCTCAAACTTCACTCAAGCTTAAAACTACAAAAGATTACAACATGTATTACAGTAATTGCCAAGCTCTATAACAGCCCAACAAGGGAACAATGAGCCAGATAATATAAATCACTACAACAGAATATAAAACTCAGTGTTGTAAGCAGACAGTGCTGTATTCTGTGTCCCCTACAAAACTTCTTAAGATTTTTGTTCATCTACAGTACTATGTTTTTGGCATGGTGTGCAGTGTTCCTAAAATTTAAGAAAACTGGACAAATTGATGACAAAATAAAAAAAATAATAAAACCACAGGACTGAAATTATCTGAATTTTGTGTTCTAAATAGAGACACTGCTGACTTTTCAGACTATTACAAAAGACTAAAGGTCAGTGGCCAAAGGTATTATGTAGCTTGAAAGTTATGGTTCAAGTTGCTGTCAATATGTACAGTTGAGTGGTACAAGAGTGACTGTCTATAGCCATCTAGAAAACATGGTGGAGGCTCTGTCATGTTCTGGGCTGTGTTTTAGCTAGAGGTGTTGAAATCTTGCCAAATTGATGGAATCATGAATGCAAACAAGTGCAGTTTGACATCACCGTGCAATACAATCTGGAAGGTGCGATTAGCAGTAGTGTTTTTGGGACAATCCCAAATAGACTTCCAATGCAGTAAAAACAACTGATAAAACCCCAACAGGGGAACACCATCGGTCATGGATTGGCCTCCCCAGTGCCCAGACCTCAACATTACTGAGGCGGTGTGGGATCATCTTGACAGATAACTGAGCAAAAAGGCAGCAAACATCCAAAGAACTTCAGTCTCCTTCAAGAAGCCTTGAGACACATTCCCAAAGACTACCGAAATTCAAATTAAAGAAATGAGTGACTCAAGGATATTGCACAGGGTTAACTGTAATTTAACCCTTTAAGGCCAAGTGTATCAAAGATGATACTTTTATATCAGTTTAAATATTCTGCAAAAAAATAAAGGAAAACAAAAGCCTGATGTAGCTAATATGATACAAATTTAAACTTGTATGCAAATTAATAATTGTTATTGCAAGACTCACTAAACAATCCATTAATAATAATTTTAAAAAAGTTTTCGGGCTTTTATTTCATGGTTCAGGCTTTAAAGGGTTAATACAAAAGGACTAATTACCAATGCTGCAGTGTCTTCATAGACATTTCTTTGCACTGTGACCCATTTCTGGCTGCTCATAAAGGTCTACAGGATTTCTCTGGAGATGTTCCTTACCATGTACAAAATTAAACAGCTGGAGCGTGCACGCCCAGCCTGTCACACTTCAGTAACAGGGAGAAACTCCGCAGTGATCTCCATAACCCAGAGGCCAGCTTCACAGAGAGAGGCTTCAGCTCAATTCTCTAAAACTTAAATTAACCTGATTTAACTCAAGGTCCCATTTAAACCCATCTCTAAGACGATTAAAGTTAACCGCTAAGCAAGCTCAACACAAAACAAACTACAGCAAGAGGAGACCAGAAATTGGTCTCATTAAGGCACTTGATCTGCGCTTTAATGACTGAGGGTTCTCAAACAAGCAGGTTTTTCCTCTTAATGCTTTGAGACAGTAAAGACCCACCAACAAGAAGCCATTCCTAAGAGAAGCAGTAAGAAAAGGCTGAGGTATGCTAAATTACACGAGAACTGGGCTGATGATCAGTGGCAACAGGTTTTATGGAGTGATGAACACAATATTTGTTTTGTACAGAAGAGGCTCTGTCATACCATTTGATATGAAAGATTTGATTCAACATCTGGAAAACATCCTTTTGGCAACAGCTTCATTTTTCAGGATATCAGTGATTCCAAACATACTGTAGTAAACGCATACCTGATAAGTGTTTCACTTTTTTCTGCTGAAATCTTATGCAATTGCATCTGGTCTTTGTGTTTACACAGATGAGCAGCCATTAGACGTTTTATTTCTGGTTAGAAATGCACTAATCCACTCATTTCCTTTCTATAGCTATCTAGACAAAGTCAGAGTCTCTGCTACTACTGAATCAGTTTGCATAAAAGCTATCTCACTGACAAAAACTCATTGGGTGAACAGACCACAGCGGTGCAAAAAAATAAAAATATAAAAGGGAACATTTCCGTCCATTAAAGCTAAAATTGATCAATTTAGAATTGCTTTCTGATATTGATCTATCCAGTGGGATTTGTGTATCCCTTTTCAGCTACATATTCTAACTAATCAAAATGTTTACATGTAAATTTATCACTACCATGATATCCAATACCACACTTGTCGATGGGGCAAGTCGAATATTCCAACATGTTGCTTATCCCATGAGCTACAGGCAGAGAACACAATAACACCACCTGTCCCGTTCAATCTAATGCAATCCAATACAGTCGAGTTGCAATAAATAAGCCTGGGATACAGTCTGGTGTTGACACAGGAGGTTTTTCCATTCAAGTCTGTGATCATTTATTAGGCTTTAAGATGTACCGTTGTTGTATTCAATTATTGGAGCAGGCAGATTTACAACCTCAAAATGCCCAAGGCACTGATACAACAAAATCTGAAGACTCAAAGGTGGTTTACTGCAGAAGTATTGAATTTTAAACATGCTTCTTTTATTGATTTCACTTCCTGTACACAACTAGTAAAAGACTGAAGCACCTTGTTAAAGATTTAAGGTAACCACATCCATATGAATAAAACCAATAGCAAACATACAGCAGCGTAACCTACCCGTCTGCCTCCTTAAGATGAAATTTTATTGGATATATGAAGGTATCCAATAAGCTTCACGAGCACGTACAGTACAAGCTGTACTGCATTTACAAGAGAAATCACAAAGAGTGAACTCCTGCCTTCCCCTCCCCCACACGCAGTCACAGTAGTGCTGCAGCACCCTTTGAGCAAAGCCTCGTTCTGAGCAGGGACTGGAGCAATGCCAGTTTAGCCAGAGCCAGATCCCAAGACAAACACTGAGCTTCTCTCATACTGCTACATATTGACCTACATAATTTATAGTCAGCTGATTGATTTTTGTGCCCAGGCATCATGAAAAGACAACAGCGGGGCTGAACTGCAGAGGGTTTGATGGGCGTCCATACAGGGGCTGAATATTTAGTTTGACTTACAGCACTGGAGACAAAGCTCAAAACTGAAGGTGGTGTACTTTCAGTGTGCTGAATGAGATGTGTGATGGGTCTGAATTTAAAACCCATCTGTTCAACCCTGAACCTGCTGGGGACTCTTGTCAGGCTCAACCTAAATGCTGAATGTCACACAGCTCCAAAGCATCTCCTAGGAAATGCTGATGTCAGCACATGTGAAACCCTGTTACTAACCCTTTCCTTTTCCAGTCAACATCTGCCAAGCTCAAATATGCATCAGGCAGCTTAAACATGAATGAAAACTGACATCTAGCAGTTTTGAGCATAAAGTAACTATCTGATTCTTTGCAGATTAATCAGTTTCACATGTTCAGGGTGATGTTTTTATTTCCCCTTCTGTAAATGCAGCAGTTTTAACCAGCACAATTTAACCAGTGTGATTCATTCAAAGAAGCTGCTCACTGGAATCAGCTTGCATTGCATATCCAGTTGTGCAGGATTATACACACACACACAAAATCCTGCAAAGCTCAAAGCTTTCATCAGACTACATTCCATGACAGATGAATTGGTTTGGTCCAGGCCAAACTAATCCTGAAAATCAAACACAAGCAAGGCCCGGCTGAAGCTTTGGTGAAGTCTGTGCTGCAGTCTGAGCAGTATGTCTGAAAGTGAAATCAACTTTGCATTGCACGTCTTTTGGGTTTCAACTTTCAAGCAAGCCGCTTTGTTCTGAGGTTCGTCTGCATCCTTAATTTTAGAGGCATAATGAAGCGTGTAATGTGATACGCATTACTACAACTACACTGGTTTACATATAGTTACACCATGTGCCGTTAGACTGCCACACATCTTCAGATCCCCTGCTGATAGGAGGAGATGTTTGATAAATAAATGTGTATAGCCAGTAACTGATGAGACTACAGGTTTGTGATTGCACCTACTGCCTCCATCTCAGAATTAAAATGAGCTTTGTGCATTGCATGTCTTACAGGACAAGTTAAAAAAAATAAAAAATAACACTGGTCTTTGTTATGATGACAGCCCCAACACATCACCGCTCACCTTCCAGCCAGCAGAGCTGTTGCTATCGCCTTTGTCCTTGAAATATGGCACGGATCTCACCATCCACTCATAGATTTGGGACAAGGTCAACCTTTTCTCAGGGGAGCTCTCGATGGCTTGGGTAATGAGGTCTGCATAGGAGTAGTTGCCCCAGGCATTCCTGCGGGCGGAGGACTTCCTCAGCTGCTGGGTGGCAGAACCGCTCGGAGCTGCTGCGGGGGTTTGCGCCGAGGACGGCGAGCCGTCGGCGGTCTCCTCTTTGGAGGGGCCCCGCTGGACCTCCACCGGCTGGGAGATTGAGCTGCTGCTGCTCGGCTCTCGGGTTTTAATAGCGCCGCCGCTGGCTTTCTGAGCAGCGCCGCTCCCCGTGCTCCCACCCTCATCATCCTCCTCTTCGGGGATTACGTCAGTGTCATTTGCCCCGGGCTTGCCCGCACCAGATTCCGGACGGGGCAGGGGCCAAGTGCAGGACCGTGGCCGCTTCTGGGGCTCGAAATCCGGATCTATCTCAACGTTTAGAGGCGGCTCGTTGCCGTTGCGCGACGCCTCAGCCATGTTGGTCGTAATTTGTCGGAGGTTGCACAAAGGGTTATAAAATCACTCGGGTCGCATTCCATCAATGTCGCGTGCAGGCTTCGTGGACAGTTTATTTACTATGCAAGTGTCCCTTCCTGCAGCTCGGTCCCAGCACGTGTCAGTCTATCAGTCCTCCTGCACGGCGTCCGTCCGCAACACACGGAGCAGCTGGAGCTCACCACAATCACCAGAACATCGCCTTTTGTCGTGCTAAGCCCACACCCTGGCCAACATGCATTGCAATTTCGCGAACTGTGGAGTGAAAAGACGTGAAGCGTACGCGGAGCCTCGGAGGAATCCAAAACTGCGTTCCTTCACAAGCGTCCGCGTCCCGCACGGCGATCCTGCATGACAAAGGGAAAAATCTTAAATGTACACGCACGCTGCATCTAATGCCACCACATCAGTTTCATCACTCCACACAGCTGCCATCTTGACCATTTCACTTCCCCAAGTTCTTAATCAGCCGTGCTGTGGAGCTGCCAGTCGCTTGAGCGCTGCAGTCCAGATACCATCAAGGCGATTAGGGGACGGTTTCTTAAGGGCCTGCACTTTCTTAAAAATGTGGCTGCTGGGAAAATGCACAGAGCCTAAAAATCCGCCCAGTTAAGAGCTGAAAAATAATGATGCTGGCTGTAGTCTAGCATCCCGGACGAAGTAGCACGGTGTCCTCCGTGTGCCCAGCTGCCTGCAAACACTTCATTCAATCTGCTGCTGCGGTTGGCGCAAACGCTCAGAGCCCAGGAGAAGAGGGTTAAAAAAGGAAAAAAGCGATCCTGCCCCCTGGACTGCACTGAAATTAAAGCGACAGTGTAGAGATGTCCGCTCGCCAATGACATCACCTCTAATGTGACCATCGGAGAGTATCCAGTGCGCAAAAATTAACGGTAAAACTGGATTTTATTCACTTGAATATTAAACGAAAAAAAAGGGAGCAACAATGTTTACATAAAAATCAGGAATGCAGGGGAAATAACTGGATGTCAGAATATATAGGTCATCTTTAAAAAATACAACCAACCCAAACTAACTGTACCGTTAAAGTTGATAAATATGTGCATTTTACCCAAATATGCCTTTAAGTTCCTCCCACACTGCCAGGAATACAGTCCTAATACTCGACTGGCATTAAAAACATTCAAGCCAAAGCAAAAACCTATACATTTCCACCAAAAAGGTAAAAGTATAGAATAAACAAACATGCTCCTCACAATAGGCTGTTGTTTTTGTCCCCTACTCAGATATGCAGTTTCTAAACATGTCATTTTCCTATCTGAAACCAGAGCTAGATATAGTCAGGTCCTGGCAGCAACCGTTTACGGAAATTTGGTGGTTATACTGACCTGAAGAATGTCAGCTGCACACCTACCCACACAGCCTCTGATGTTTTTCCAGGTCAAAGATTGTTATTTGATACCCGATCTTTGATAGCCAATACAGATTTAAATCTGAGTTAACAAAAAAACAAAACAAAAAACCCCCCACAACAACCAACCCCACACAGATTTTGAATGGACCCACTATTTAAAACAAAAACACCCCAGCAATGTACAGAAAATGGAACTGAAGAGGTAAAAATATTTATAAATTCCTTTTCACTGGAGTACATTTCTAGATATCGACCTTGGTATTTGTTGCAGACACTTCACAATAGCAAAGCCACCAAAATTATTTTTAAAACCTGCCTAAAGGGAGAGTTTCCCCAACGTCAGAAACTATTCAACTCTTAAGCCATATTGCCAAAATGAATCTAAAAGCCAATAAAGTAATCAAACACTTGTGTTTGCATAAATATCTAGTCAGCCAATCACATGGCAGCAACTCAGTACATTTACACGTGTAGATATGATTAAGACAACCTTAGGTAGCGCAAACCAAATATCTGGATGGAGTAGAAAGGTCATTTAGGTGACTTTGAACATGATATAGTTGATGGTACCAGATGTGGTGGTACCATTTCAGAAACTGCTGATCTAGATTTTCCCACACCACCATCTCACGAGATTACAGAATGATGGTCCAAAAAGAGAATATCTGTAGTCCACAGCAGCTCTCTGGGTGATGGGATCTTGCTGGTGCTTAGAGTTGATAAAAGGCAACAGTAACTTAAATAACCACTCAAAGGTATACAAAAGAGCATCTATTCTGCATGTTGTCCTTCAAACTTTGAAGAAGACGGGGTATAGCAGCAGAAGAGCATACTGCTTGACACTCCTGTCAGAACAGAGAACTGAGGCTACACTTCCCATGGGCTCAGTAAAAGTGGACGACAGAAGATTGGAAAAAAGTGGGCGAGTACTTGAAACACTTTCAGATTCTCCGCTTATCTCTTACATTATACTGTGACAGAGCAGTATAATACAAATATAGATGATTATGATATTTATTTTTAAAACATATTTGTTGATTTGCAATTGCTAAAGCAACAGTAGTTCACTTGCTATCTAAGTTATGTGTTAGCATTCTGTGACAGTTTAAGTAATTAATGCAGTTAAAGCAAATTCACAATGATAAATTGCTAAATTATTTTATTATGTTGCAGGTTCAGAGTTTTGCTTTTCCTTACTTACCACAGTTTTCCTCTCCTTGCCCTCCATACTTGTCAAGTGTGTTAAAATTCGCCCCGTATGTCCTGACTTTTATAGTGCAGGTGATGTCATTTTGAACCTTGCTGGGCAAAACCAAGTGGAGGGCTTTTCTTGTGTGGGAATGTTTTCTGTTGTTTGTTTAATGGATTATGGAACAAATTGTTGAAAGAATTTGTCCATATAGGAAAGAGTTTATCAATGTTAATGCACTAATACTGGGCTAGTGAGCGGTGTGTGATCTTCATATGTTCATGTTGGTTGCCATTTTTACCCGCCTGAGGTATTGGTACTGGCCAGACCAATTAGACGCGAAAACAGCCCTATATATAATCAGTCAACATTAGCTTTAGAAGAAGATAGGTGCTATTTCCGGCTTAGATTATGTAGCTTTTGTTAAGAGTTAATTTGGGGCACCAAAAATTAAATTTAGGCCCAAGTTTCACATGTGACAGAGAGCTGTAAATTACTTGCTTCAGGGAACTCAAAATGTTTGCTGGTGGTGTAATGGTTCCATTTTGGCACACTTTGGTCCCTTGTAACAAATGAGCACAATGTACCAATCTTATGATGCTCAAATTATCTCAAACTGGTTTCTTGATCATGACAGTGATGTTCACTGCACTCCCCAGTCACCAGATCTCAATCCAATAGAGCACTTTGGGATGTGATGGAATTGGATATTCATATTATGAATGTGCACCCAAGAAATCAGCAACTGTGTGATTGTATCATGTCAAAATCTCTGAGGGACGTTTCCAGCACCTTGTTTAATTAATGTCACAGGGGGTCCAACCCAGTACTAGCAAGATGCACCGAATAAAGTTGTTTCCAGTATATTTAAACAGAATAACATGACACAATGAAACTGTGTTTGAATGACTCACTGTACAATACTTTTTCATATGAGCATTAAATCTTATCAGGAGTATTGTTATTGCTAACCTCACTGTCACATTCAAAATGAATCAGTGAAATGCTGATTAAAAAAAGGACATGAGATCTAATTTATGCAGAAAAACTGTGCTTGCATTGGTAACGCTTTTGTTTGTACAGGAGATATACTCATGTAGTTTTTTTTTTCTTCTCACTTTCACTTCCCACACAGTGCAGTCTTTATTTCTGTAAGGCTGTGTGCATTATTGTATTTAAATAAACGGAGGATGAATGCAAGCAGAAAGCAGTTAAATATCAACCTACGCCAACACTGAAACGGTTTCATTTGTGGGGACAGATGTACAAAGCTATTGTGCCATATAAGTAATATTCAGCTGACATGGTTTGCTTTTCTTTTTCCGTCTGGCGAATGAAGACACTGATGAAGAGTCAGATGGTGCCATTCATTCTCTGCAGCATCTGCAAAGCTTTCTGAGATAAACATTTCACATGCACAGGCTAAATAAATCACAACTCGAATAAACACACGGCTGCAAATCTCCAAACCAGTCTGCTGCCATTGTATTTAGATGTGTTAAGATCATATACAATTCATTTCATTTTCAAACCGTAGTGTATCTTAAAATAGATCCAATTAAAATGTCCCTTAAATCTTCATCAAAGTCCTTTTGGATTACTTTTCCAAAAGTCGTCCAGCTGATTTCCCACACATCAAAAAAAAAGTGAAGTTGGACCTCAAAAATGTCACCAAGTTAAAAGCAATAACTCAAAGTTCATCTTATAAATCCTCCTTAAAGTGCAATGTCGCAATAAAATGATTAGATAAGAATAAATACTCTGCACTACAATTGCACACACGCACAGAGATGAGGAGTTCCGCTGGGTTTGTGCTGCATAAGATGATGATGATGATGAGGAGTGTTCAGTTCTGGGCTGTTACAGGCAGCGAGGAGTGCAGATTAAGGCGCACCAAGTTTGGTAACACTGTTTCCTTTCTAAATGTTACGCCTGTGATTTCATGCTTCTGTCCCCCTCCAGCCAATATTCTTCTGTCTGCATCTCTGTGAGTCGGGACACGGTCCTCTGGAAGGCAAATTTTTCCTCTTCGCCGCTGAAGATGGACAGACTGCTGGCTTCTTCCTGTTAGACATTGGACATGTTACAGTTTACTTACACACGACTTTGGGGCAAAAAAAGCCATTAATCAAATGGTGGCAGTCTAATAAAACGATACAACCTCCTCACTCTCAGATCTTTCATCTTTACATGTTCAGACAGATTATTCTATTTTTACACTCGTTCAGTGTTGTATTTATGGGTTTAATAGTTTCCAAATTAGATGTTCCAAAAGTAAAAATTGGATTTTCATGAAGTGGAAAATAAAATCTGTGGAACCACTAACTTGAATAGATAAATTTTAAGTTAGTATTTCTATTTTGGTAAAAATTATTTCTATGGTAACATGCTTCATCTCTCTTCTGACACAGGAAACAAAACAACCTGTAGTCTTAAATGCTTTTAATTCTTGACTAAGCTACTTAACTTTTACAAACCTAAAGTTAAGTTTGCAAATCTCATAAACCAGCATTTTAGTCGCAATAGAGCAAACCAACCATATCAAAGGTTTAAACAATGAAAACGTTCAGTGTGAAGAAAAAAAGAGCTCATTTTGAATCTGAAGCGACGGCACCATGTTTATCACTGTGTAGCAATCTCTCTTCTTTTAACAACAGTTTGCAAACATCTGGGAACCGAGGAGTCCAGCAGGCTTTTGGGAGAGATATGTTGTCTTATATGCGATGTGAGCCTTTGGTCCTTGTGGGCAAGCATTGTGTTGCTGAAATAGCCGAGACTTTGTTTAGTTGGGAGCACATGCCTTTGGGCCCTGAAGATCACAAACATCCAACATTGATACAAAACTGTACCATCAACCCCCAAACGGTCATTGCACATGGCTGCCCCTCCCTCAGCCTGGTTTTTCCTTCCCACTGTCACCAAGGGGGTTCACTTGATTGTTGGGGTTTTCTATGTATTACGGTAGGGTCTTTACTCTATAATATAAAGCGCTTGGTGGCTGCTGTTGCGATTTGGTGCTATAAAAATAAAACTGAATTGAGCTGATTTTTAGCCTCGTCTCTTACACATGGACCTTCGATTTTACATTCAAGGTCATTATTCTGAATTTTTCTACAATTTGTGGGTTTTTTGCAGATCTCTGCCCATCTTTACTTTTGAGAAACAGCCTTTCTAACACGCACTGTTTATACTCAGTCATGTTACTGACGTGTTGCTAATAAACATAATTAGCTGCAAATGTTCCTTCCAGCGTTCTTTTTAGTATCGCTCACTTTTACAGCCTTTTGTCATCCCCGTGGCAACCTGTTTGAGACATGCTGCTGCCATAAAATTCAACATGAGGTAATAATTTTAAGGAAATAATAAAATGTGTCAGTTTAAACATTTTAAAGTTTTATGTTTTACTGTGAATACGATTTGGGTTTATGAGATTCGCAAATTCTGTTTTAAATGGCCTTTCACACAAAAATGTACACATTAATTTCCACTATTTTATGTTACTGATACACTTCAAGGATGGACTTGTATTTTTTCTAATAAAAAAAGGAAGAAGGAAGGAACAAACTGATATACTGGTTAAAATGATTCTTACAGTTTACACAGTATGTGCTGACTTACTTTTAGCTGTGTGCTCTGGGTTTCATTTACTGTCAGCCGTAGGCCACAGAGGCCTTAATCATCTGTGTTTACCACCAAAATTACCCAAATCTGGTTTCTCTGTGGAAACAGAGTCACCGCTTACCCTTTTCAGCCCCAGGTCATCCATCAGGATGTGGCCCTCGTCGTGGCTGTGATCCCCATCTTGTACAAAAATATCCTCCAGCGGGTGATCTGCGAGGATCACCACACGTACCTGAAACGAGACAAATTTAGTGTTAAATTCCCGTGTTTGGTGTTTTAGCGCAGATTTAATGTGCATACAAACAAATGAAGGAATCGTACCTTGTGTTCATAGAGGGCATCCACAAGCGTAATGAGCCGCCTGGCTTGAGTTTTTTTGTTCACGGTCAGCAAAGGAATGTGTCGAATGAAGACTGTGTCAAACAGCCTGGATATCTCTAGGTAGTCACTCGCTCCTAAAGGCTGGAACATTTATATTCAAACATATGTATGAGGTGTCCACAAGCAAGACTTCCCGCACTGGTTTGAGTTATTTTTTCATTTCCATAAGTTTTTCACCAAACTACACTTTGCATAAAATGTTTACTAGAAACTTCAGACTCTGCTGCTTTGTATTAGTCATTTTCTTTCTCTTGAGCATAAGCAGAACCAAAAGCGAGTCAGTCGTTTAAACAGACCCCTTTCATTTCCCATCATTGTGAAGGAAACCAACTAGACTAAAATGCAGGGAGAGGTACATAAAATAAAATACATCTGAATTTATTTGATGTGACGTTAAAGCAATAAAAACTGGTGCAGTAAACATCTGATAACAAGTGCTCGAGGGCTTTGCAGCAGACTTTGTCATCAGTATGCAGAAAACCAGTCATACTGCAACTCTGAAAACACACACATCTGCACGTTTTTACTAGCAATGGGAAACTAGTAGCTCAAGATTGTGGCGAGTGGTTTGCAAATTTGAAGGAAAAAAACAAAACAAAAAATACTGCACTCTTGTGGTTGAGCATACCATTGATTTCCCTTTTTAATAAGAGACTTCTGATACAAAGTCAAAACAAGCCCAATTTGTGCCATAAAATAAAACTACTTTTTCTCCCATATTAAACCTGCCATACCACATAATCTAAAAATAAAAGATGACAAACAGTAATTATAAAATATGATCCATCACACAGTGTGTCTGTAAAAGAGACTCACTCTATCACAAAGCTCCTCAAACGTACAGTCTACAATGGTCCCGCACGCTTTGTTCAGACGGACTTTTCTGTTGTGGACGTTCAGAACTCTTGGTCGTGTTACTGCAGAAAACATTATGTTCAGCACTATATATAATGAGCAGGTCATCAGTAAAATGCTGCAGTGACAGAGTGCTATTTTGAAAGCAGACTTACTGTCATTCTGTTTAAAAGCCAGCTCGTCAAACATTTTATCGAGGGTCGTTTCTGCATCAGGTTCACTGGAACTGCAACAGATGTAACAGGGAAACATTAAATAGGAAAAACACTGCAAACCACAAAACAAAATCATCCCCCTGTCTTGTTTTACAGTGAGCATTTCTTACAGGAAGTAGAGTTTTCCCGATGAGGGTCTATTCTGTTTGCGGTAGTCAATCCCAGAGTCCAGGCGAAGAGTATGGCAATATTTCTGCAGGAGGAAAACAAACATTTTACAGATAAATACTGCGATGCCACACGTGGTAGCCTCAGCAGCAAAAGGTGACTTCACTTTACCTGCAACACTGCAATAAAAGGCACAAAGTTGACTCTCTGCAGGCCGTTTTTATACAAGTCTGAGGAAACAGAAAGAAAAAAACCATTGTCACATTTGCTGTTATCTGGCATACATCTAAATGGCTTTCAAAGTGTTATAGAAGACCGATTACGCTTTCTTGTTTTCTGTAATTTGTAGCCTCAAATCACATTTAAGCTTGTAAACGTGGTCAAGATGACCTGATCATGTTCAAACCAAGCGTCAGAATGAAGAAGAGGGGGGACTTAAGCGACTATGAATGTGGTGTGGTTGTTGGTGCCAGATAGGCTAGTCTATTTAAGAAACTGCTGGTCTCCTGGGATGTTCCCACACAATCATCTCTAGGGTTTACAGAGAATGGTCCAAAAAATGAGAAAATATGGCATGCGCAAATTCAGTGGGTGAAAATGCCTCATTGACTCAGAGCTGACTCAGGTCACAGGAAAATGGCCAGATTACTTTAATGTGACAGGAAACTCAAATAACCACTTGTTACAACGAAGGTATGGAGAAGAGCATTTCTGAGTGTTTCTGGCGCCTCTCAGGAATATTTCCAGCACCTTGTTAGATCTCTACCAGGAAGAATTAAAGCAGTTCTTTCCAACCTCATACTACCAAGGTGTACCTAATAAAGTGCCTGGTGGGTGTATACTCTATACTGTTACAATTTAATTCGGATATCGAGGTCACTGGATGTAAAATTAACCCCTGTGGGTTAAAACGCTCTCAGTTTCCAACAGTTTCTTTTTACTCTTGGCTCTCTGTGGTGTCAGTGTGAGCAGATACTCGTAACATCATCGATTCAGGCTCCTAACATTATGGATTTAGCCACAAAACAGCTCAGCCCACTTGCTGTCCAAACCTTCTGCTTGAAAGGGTCAGCCAGTAAGAAGAAAGCTGGCTTAAAAGGAGAGCGAAGTGAGGTAAAATGACTCGTTTTAAACAAATGATGAATGAGTAAGACAAATAACAGTTTGACATAGCATAACTGTTACAAATTTTAAATACAGTGGTCCCTCGTTTATCGCGGGAGTTACATTCTAAAATTAACCCGCAATCGGGGAAATCCGCAAAGAAGCCAGCTTCATATTTTACAATTATTCTAGATGTTTTAAGGCTGTAAAACCCCTCACTACACACTTTATACACTTTTCTCAGACAGGCATGAACATTTTCACACTTTTCTCTCTTGTTTAAACACCCTCAAAGTTCAAACCTTCATAGAAAAATAAGTCCAGTATTGTAGAATGAAACCAAAGATCAAACCCTGTTTTCAGGTCCAGAACATGGGAATAGAGCAGCTGCGAGAGAATTCAACATTAATGAATCAGTGGTACGGAAGTGGAGGAAGCAAGAAGGATGAGTTGAGATAAGTTTGACTTATCTGACTGTTTGGTTTCGCTTAATGTGCCTTATATTCCAAAAAATACGGTAACTTCTACCTTCCTTAACCATGTCCAGAACTCCTACTTTTTATGCGATGGATAGCATCTTCCTCTGCCTTTTGGGTGCTACCGCAGGTGCCTTTGACGGTGCAAAACGTTTTATCGACATTGTTGTGTTTGTTGGGGAGAAAACTTACAAACATACAGTGCAGCACTTCAGAGTCACACTGCTAGCGATCGAAGATTTATGTAAATTTGACAAGCTGAACGCATTCTGTACTGGACAGGAGACGCAGCACGAGTTTGATTGACAATAATAATAACTTTATTTATAAAGCGCTTTCAAACAAAGTGCTGTACAATTAAAGAGATAAATAAAATAAAAGTGATACATAGCAATACAGGTAAAAGACACAATACAAGTTAAAAACAGTAAAAATTTAAAAACTAAAAGCCATAGAATTAAGACATGTAGGATAGGGTGAACAAATGTGTCTTCAACTTAGTTTTAAAAACCTCCACAGAGCATGCCTGCCAAATATCTTGAGGGAGGTTGTTGCACAGAAACAGGGCACGAAAAGAAAAAGCACGCTCTCCAATTGTCTGTTTTCTGGCTCTAGGAACTTTTAAAAAGGCCAGAGTCCTGAGATTGTAGAGCACGGGATGGGACATAAAGGTGTAAAAGGTCGGAGAGGTATGAAGGTGCCAGTCCGTTTAAAGCCTTGTAGGTGAGCAGCAGGACCTTAAAATCTGCTCGAACCTGACAAGGTAGCCAAAGCAGAGATCTAAGAACAGTGGTAATGTGCTCAAATTTCCCAGTTCTTGTTAATATGCGAGCAGCTGCATTTTGCAATGGTCTACAGCCAATCAGGACGCAGAACACAATGTCCTGTAACAACAACAAAAATAAAAAGCATGCAAAATTGCACAAACAAAAAAATAAATAAAATCTGTGAAATAGCGAGGCCGCGAAAGGTGAACCGCGTTATAGCGAGGGACCACTGTAACACAATATTTATTATTGCAGTTGTTTTTGTCAAATGATGTATGCACATGTTTTCTTTAATATGATGAATAATTTCCTGAATGTGATTATAGTTTATACATTTCTGATTACAATCCCATAGGATTGTGCTTTAAAGGCATTACTTGTTTTTTTATGTAAACCAAAGGAGTTTTAAGCCGTGTTAAGAACACATTTATAATCATATTACACTAGACATTACTTACCTACAGGCGGACGATTAGAAGTAGCCACAACAACAACACCGTTTAGAAACAGATTCTCAAAAAGCTGCTTGAGAATCATGGCGTCTGCAATATCAGTGACCTGACATGTGGGTAAAGCACAACAACATGATTGTTACATGAGGTTACATGTTATAGAGACTAAATGTTTTTTTACAAGATGATTTAAAAGTACCTGAAACTCATCGAAGCACAACAGACAAGCCTCCTCACTGATTTCCTCTGCAACCGGAGCAATGGGATCATAAGACTTGGCCATTTTTCCTGCTTTCCTTTTTGGCATACTCTGTTTCAGCCGATGAATCCCTGTAGATTGAAAAGGTAAATGCAGTTACTGTTAATCGGAAGTCTGTAAGAAGAGACAAATATAGATCCCAGAAAAACCAAGTGGAAAATGCAAACTACCACATTCTTACAATATTATAATATTAAATATTTTATGTATAATAAGCATGCAATAGATAGGGTAACATATATTGTTTTGCACAAGACTCTTTCTCTTCTATATGGCTGTCTGCACAGGATATTGGAAAAAGTTGCCATTATTAAATAATTGTTTCTGCACAACTTTCTCTCACATCGTTGTGCAGGAATTTTGCGCCCACCTCTTTACAACATACGTTTCGTTCATTGAGGTTTGTGGGGTTTTTTGTTCATTCCCAACCCTCTTAATGTCCCACCACAATATTTCAGTTAGCGTGAGGTCTGGATCATTACAACACTGATTCTTGTCTTCTTCAGCTGTTCTGTTGCAGGTTTCCTGGTGTTCTTGGGATCGCTTGTTCTTGGTCCAGTTTGGACCGAGCTTTAGCTGTTGGACAGATGGCCTCACATTTGACTCTAAAAGGCTTTGTTATAAAGATGAATTCACGGTCAGCTCAATGAGCACAGTGCCCAGGTCCTGTGGCTGCAAAGCAAGCCCAAATAATCACCCCTCCACCGCTGTGTTTACAGTTGTTATGAGGTGTTTGTGCTCATATGCTGAGTTTAATTTGCTACTTACCCTCTTAATTGCTATGGAAGCAGTAAGGCTGTACTTAGAGTCCTCTTAAATCTTTCGTTTCACATGACTGTATGTGAAGTACTGCTTAAACTGGAGGAAATACTACAGTATTTCAAAGGTAAATGTTTTGAATCTCCACAAATCAAATCACAGAGAAATAAATTTAAAAAACAAAACTGTGTCTCATGCTAGAGCTTTTACCATTAGTGACAAGTGGATTTTCGTAAATACACAAAAATCCTTACACAGCTACGTTTAAGTGGCAGGAGTGGCACAATATATCCAAATGGATTATGTACTGATGTAGAAAAAATATATATATTTGCAATCTTCTTTAACGGCACAGATACAAGAGACTTGATTTATCTGGAACAAAACTCCAGTATTTCTTTTTGCCAATAAAACAAACACACCTTATCTTCCCCCACATGTTCACTAGAAGCAGAGAAAGTCCAAAGTTGCATTGATAAACACAGCTCACCCCCCCTTTTTCTCTTAAATGCAGCTTAACTAACAACTGTACTCACTTTTATGCACGTCTAACATAAAACCATGGAAATGAACCCTCTTTTTGTTCTCAGTCTCCACATATGAATAAAACATGTCCATGACCATCGTTTTCCCAGTGCCTGAAACAAACAAACAAAAAAATCTTCTGAGTTAGGAACAAATCTTAATTTCATTACATTGAGATATGCAATTCTGTGAGTTCCATGGCTTACCAACATCACCGTAGATGTAGTAACCTTTGGGAGGCTTTGGTTTTGTGAAAAACTAAAAGATGCAGAGACAAGTAAAAATGAGCAAAAATCATCATTATAAACTAATATAGACAAATAGATGGCAAATTATTTAGGAATCTTTCACTAATTCCTTTTTTTAAAGTGTGACCTGAACAAAGCATGCCCAACACACAGGCTTTTTTTTTGAAGGAATCACACCCAGTAAGAGCGCAAGTTATGTCAACAAAGCCTACAGCTGATGAGACTGAGTGAGAAGATAAGAGAAACACTGTAGAGTCAAATTTTAAAAAGGCATGCTGCTGAAATTATCAGCAAAGAAGATAAAGCATGAAAGAGAGCCGCTCTTACGTTCCTCAGATTTATGTCACACAGTGGTAACCTGACGAATGTGAAAAACAGAGCACAGGCAGGGTGGAGTGTGTTGACAGGATGGACAAGCTGGACTAGAAAGAGTACATCAGAGGGGCAGCTCAGGTTGAGCAGTTTGGAAACAAAGTTAGAGAGGAGAGGCTGAGATATTTTGGACATTTGCAGAGGAGGGACAGTGGATATATGGGATGAAGAATGTTGAATATGGAGTTTTAAGGCAGGGGGAAAAGAGGATGACCACAGAAAAGATTCATAGATGCAGAGGGTTGGTGTGACAGAAGAAGATACTAGGAGCAGGGTGAGATTTAGGCAGATGATCTGCTCTGGCAACCTCTAACTGGAGGAGCAACAGAAGAAGATGAAGACAAAGTAGTAAACTGAAAAACCACGTTTCACAAGTCATCATTAACACTGGACTTTCTGTGTTAATGTTTTTGAATGTGAAACGGTCACATGTAGAGCAGCACAGTGGTGTAACTGTTAGCACTGTTGTACCCTGGGGCCTTTTCAATTTAATGCATAGTTATTTATATTGCACCAAATCAAAAGAGCAGTCACCTCAAGGCACATATTACATAGCAAGACACAGTTTTCATGTGCTCAAACGGCTTCTCTCCGGGTACACCAGTGTCAAGTGGGACTGGCTCCAGTGCCTGAATTGAATAAGCAGAAAATGGATGGATGGATGGACAGGAAATAGGGAAAATATATGAAATTTATGGTAGGTAACATGGCCAAAGGGACCCCTGTATATATAATCCATCCATCCTCTTTCACTTATCCAATTCAGGGTTGTGGCCAACCCCAGCTGCCATAGTTGAGCACAGGACTAACACATGTGAGCTACCACTCACATGCACACCTATGAACAATTTAGAATTACTGATTAACCTAACCCCGCTAGGAAGCCGAAGTACCCAGAGAAAAGATACACAGACACGGGAAGAACATGCAAACCCCACACAGAAACGCTCTGGCAAGATGGTGGATTCAAAGCCAGGACCTTCTTGCTGTGAGGCAACAGTGCTAACCCTCCCTCCACTACAGCCACCTACCTGAGTACCTTAGGTCTGAATACCTAAGTATCCTTATGCAAGATGCCCCATTCATTGGAGTGTGAATGCTACACAATAACAGCATTTTATTACTCCAAAACCTTTGTGATACTCTGTGATGCAAAAACACTTCATAATTTGGATAATAACCAAGTTAAAGGCTGAGTAATGTTGGACAAATGTAAAGATTAATCTCTAATATTGCCAACATTGTAAACCACGTTGCTCTGCACTAATATTCACTTAATATTATTATATTAATAATAATAACAACATAAGTTGGGGCATGCTTCTACCTACCCTGGAGAAGACAGATGTCGGGGTGTTGCTGTATCCTCTCAGAGTTTTGTGCAGCTCGTCCAGTTTCTGCATCACTGCTTTCTGGTGCTCATCCTCCCGCAGCGTCCCATCTCTGATCAGCCCGGTGTAGTGATCCAGGGGGCCGCTGAAGCCGGCGGCGCTAACACCGCTCTCCTCCTCCGCCTGCCGGACTTTCACAGAGTAGCCTTAAAAACCGTAACAACACGAATTTTACCGATAAGTTAGCTGTCCGCAAAGCTTTTAGACCACCACGACAACGATTTTTGGGTGATTCGGACAGTAACGATAACGTTGCTCTGGTGGGCGAATAGGAAGAGTTAGCGGGTAACGACTCTGACAGCTCAAAGGGCAGGAAAAACCGACAAGCATAACAAGGTAAGTTTGAACAAAACCTCAAAAATATGCATTATGCCAGGTTAACGTGGAAAAGCGTACACTAACTAATTATGTTAAGTAAAAGTAGGACATGGTTATGATTAGAGCCGCGGACGGTTACTTTAAACAGTCTAAAATGACTGAAAACAAACCTCACCTCTTCTGTGGAACTCACTGAGAGATTTCAGCAGCTTTCCGGAGGAATGTTGCTCTTTAAAAAGAAGCCTTAAGCCCAAAGAAGCTGAGGGTGACATCTTCATAGACAGCGGTACGCGCGCCGCCATCTTGGATTCAAATTCTGTCAATCAAACTTTATTAGCAATGACATTTTCAGTCGTTTTTCGGCCAACAGGAGGCGACAATTCACCATGCCAGATTATTTAACAGCACCTTTCATTATATACTGTCCGTATAAAAATAAATACGAAAAACGTAAGTAAAATAATATTGCATTTTAATTATGCGTAGTAAATGTGCTATTGCATCCTAAAAATACATTTTCAAAGGCTATATTATTATTGCGTGTTGCCACTTCATAATGTTATACACTTAATACATCTCTGGGGTTTCGGCTAGTAGTCAGGCAAAAGAAGACCTCTAAAAGCATCACTTTCAGCTCTGGGAAATTGTGTGTTGTTCGGTATAATTACTTAATTTAAAAATGTATTGCTAGATAATTTCTTGAATAATTAAAAAAAACTAATTTGCCTAAATCTCACGCTGCACGCACACCTGATTTGTCCTCTGTGACTGTAATATCAAGTGCAGCAGTATCATTGACTTCACTGTATGACTGTAGGGGGTAAATTAATGCCAGATATAGTCTTTCTTCGCCCACCCGGAGTAAAAAAAAAAAAGGGGGGGGGGAAGCGTTTATTCAAATTAATGAGTAATACATTTGAAACACAAAATGATAAAACATGCGATCTTCACAGCAAAAATCCACATGGAATTCTGTAAAATCTTCATATTTTCACAATAGGATTTTAATGTTAACATGATTATTTTGGACAGCAGCTATTTATTTTATTCACTGTAACATATCACAAAAAAAAATTCCTGCAGCTCCAGCAGCTCTCTGGTGTTGTTTTTACAAACAGAAAGCCCAAATATATTCAGCGTGCTCTCATGCATAACAAAGAAAAGCCCTGATTCCTCTCATCTGGAAAGCTCGAAGCAGGAATTTTTAAAACATTTTTTTTATAATCTGGGTCATTTTTACTTAAGAACATGACTAAGATGATCATTTTGATAGACGTTATAGGTTGATGAATTTATCAACAATTCACCAAAGATCTAAATATAATTTAAGTATAAACCATTTAAAATCTCACAATAACGCTGAAACAAAAACAAAAAAAGAAAAAAAGAATCGTGTTAAAAATAAATAAATAAATAACAGATATTTAATTTTTATATCAACTGACAGATGCAAATCTGTCTCGGGTCTAATTGTGCCTCCGAAGCACTGAGCCTGAGTTGCAGACAAAACATGGCAGACAACTGTCAGGGCTTACAGGCTTGTTGCCATGACAACAGAGGAGCACTTCTCCCTCTCTCTCCGTCTCTCTGTCTCTTTAATGCACACACACACTGTCACTCGCTCTCTGTCTGTCTCTGTTGTACACACACACACACACACACACACACACAAACACACACACACAAGCACACAGACATATATACAGTATTACAGTGGAATCCGCCTTGCTCTGAGATCTGTGCTCTGCTACTGGTAGCAGAAGAAAATATAGGAACCACAGCACGGAGCGTAGGGATACTCCACATCTTCACATCTGCTTTGGATGGTGAGTGCCTGCTGACCGGTTATTGTTTGTTTACATGCTGCATCCTTTCACAAATCTCTTCAAAATACATTTGGAGGCATTGCAAATGGCTTCTTTCCGGTTAGTTGTGCTGCTGCTGGGGGGGGTTATTTCTTTTATTTAGTAGCTGCTTCTTGTTTCCTTTCTCTTATTTTAAGAATAGGCTGGAAGCTGTCATGATAATGGTAATTCATAGCTGGGTAGCCATGGTGAAGTCAATTTCCCCCCCTCCCTCTGCCACTGCTGAATGCATTAGTCTAATGAGATGTCTGCAGCCTGTGTGCCCAGGAGCAGCAGCAGCACAGCAGCAGCAGCAGCAGCGGTGTGTTAACCAAAGGGAGACTAAGGGGGGCAAAAAAGCAAGATGGCTTTTCCTGCACTGCATGGGATTTAACTTTGTAGTTGCCTTTAGGCTCCTGGGACTTAAAACAAAAGGTTGTGGGCTTTCACAATAGAAGATAGCAGGTAATAGTCACCCCTCCCTCTCTCAGGTTTATTAGTGTGTTACGAGTGCAGGATGGAGGTGCTGTTTCCACCACGGCACATGCATGGCTGCCTTTGTGTGTTGTTTGATTATTATGGTGCTCAGCTGAATGCTGTGTCTCTCAGCACATTGCTCGGCTGAGTTTTCTGCAGGCTCCTAGTGTTTGGATGTTACTGTTGGTACACCTTTGCCAATTGCGTCTGCTTCCTCTGAATTCATGCTAATGCTGCACTCTAGTATGCAGCGGCTACAGAGGAGTATTGATGTGCAACTAAAGTGCATGTTTTCAATGCGTTGCCCTTGCCCTTGTTTGAGCTCACTCATTGTTTCCTTTGTGTCCAGCTACAAATGAGCGTACCTGCAGTGACGGCACAGAAATCAGACGGCAACAACGGTGAGATGCAATCAGCTGCAGTGGCTCCCTCCTTCATTCCCAGCCAGGCGGGGAAGATACCGGGCAGGAAGAGAGGGAGACCTCCGCTCCGCAATGTCGCCAAGATGGATTTTCCTAATCGCTACCCTGAATCGCTCCCTCCACTCAAAGTGCCCAAGAAGAGGGGGAGAAAGCCGGGCTTCAAGGTCAGCCAGATGGGAAAGGGGAAGGGGGGCTGGTGGATGAGTTGTAGTGTGTGTGTGTGGGTGCAGTGTGTTTAAAAATACATGTGTACACAGACAGGGAGACTCCATGCCCTTCAGATTTTGTGGGATCCCAGCATAAACAGAGTTGGAGTTAACATCTGTGAGGCTTTGTTCTGTTGTGTTATGGAATTATTTTTTAGCCTAAAGAGGACATTATTATCAGCACATTTGTTTTCTTTTCATACAGGCCAAAGCATGAAAACTACAGTGTTAAACAATCCTAATCCTCCCTGCATGATTTAGTGTGCATAAATAAATGATATTTCCAAAACAGACATAGCAATACAAAACCCCCTTCTTCCTCTCCAGCTCAAACCCAGGATGGTGATGACACCACTGGCTATTTCGCCACCCAGCAGCACCCCAGAGCCCGATATGAGCTCCATTCCTCAGGATGCTGCCACCATCCCCCACTCTGCCACGCCCCAGGTGCTCACAGGTAAAATACAATACGCTGTTAATCCCACTTAAGAAGCTTTAAAGTGCTTCTCTGTTAGCTTAAAGACAAAAAAGCATATGATCTCTTTTTTTCCCTTATGTTTTTCTGCTATTTCTCATTTTCTTCATTTGTGTTTTCCAGTCTGTATCTACATCAACAAGCAGGCGAACACTGGGCCCAACCTGGACAGGAAGAAGATCCAACAGCTTCCCGATCACTTTGGGCCCGACAGACCCTCTGTGGTGCTTCAGCAGGCCGTTCAGGGCTGCATCGACAGTGCTTTCCAGCAGAAAACGGTGTTCACTCTCCTCACACAAGGCTACGGAGGAGAAAAAATATCAGGTGTTGTACAAAGACCCCCTTCAGGTGTTGTTATCTGTTTGTTTAATAGCTTCTTTAGCACACTCCCTAAGGTGTTACTGGGAGAGAAAAAAATATTAAAGGTTTCATTGTCTGACTTATAAGAAACTTTTGTCTAAGCTGCATTTCAAGTGGTCTTCTGTTTTGCTCTTCCAGCCACATTTGATGGGAAGCAGCATCTTCTGAGCCTCCCCGTGGTGAACAGCATCGACTATGTGCTTCGTTTTCTGAAGAAGCTCTGTCGCAGCTTGCACTGTGAAAACCTTTTCAGTGATCAGCCCATTACACAGCACAGCGGTGGCTCCTACCAGTCAGATGGTACTTCCAAATTAAGTTCTTGAACTAATATAAACAAATACTTTGAATCTGTGGGGGATTTTTATCACTAACAGAAGTCTCCATCATTTCTTTAGCTGAAACATCAATGGCTGATGACTACCATTTAGACCAGTCAGATGGCAAACGCTACTCCGTTGACCCTGGCGATTCCGCTTTCAGCTCCATAAGTTCGTCCTACTCACCAAAGTCCACCTACGGGTTTCGCTCTTCACAGCAGTTCTCTAATGGCTCAGCCTCCATGTGCAGGCAGTCATCCACCAGCCCAAACGCGTTCCCGGAGAGCAACAGGACAGGTATGACACCATCAAGAGATAAATCAAGCATTGATGCGGCCTTTATTTTTCTGAGGTACAAAAGTAACTCTCCATCTTTCATTTGTTATTTCTTGAGGTTATAATGTGTCTTCAGAATCGCAGGAGTCCAAGGCTCCGCCCAATAAAGACCCATCCACCTGGTCTGTGGAAGATGTTGTATGGTTCATCAGGGATGCAGATCCCCAGGCTCTAGGTCCTCACGCAGATGTCTTTAGGAAACATGTAAGTGTTATGCTGCTGATTTACCTGGCTAGACTAAACCTCAGGTCCTCACTGACTTTCACACCATCTTCCTCTGCCTTTCACAGGAGATAGATGGAAATGCTTTGTTACTCTTAAAGAGCGACATGATCATGAAGTACCTCGGACTCAAGCTGGGGCCGGCCTTGAAGCTTTGCTACCACATCGACAAGCTTAAGCAGACTAAGTTCTGAAAACTGACTACAGTTTATTAACCTCTTAAATCCAGCAGGATATTTGAGGAAGGTCACATCTGGGGAAGGCAGGTCTGTTAGCCAATGAGAAGAAAGTAGAGTCATGAGGTGTGCCACTTCATTTAGAGTTCCCGGAAGTAAGGTGCATCTGTTCCTTATCTGCCCCAAAAGTACAAAAGCAAATCAGTTATATGAACTACTGAATAACTATATTGTTTCAGTCTTTCATTTATCTCTATCATAAAGGTATTTGTTGGTAACTTTAGCACTTTAACATTAGCAAGGTCACATCACAAGACCGTATCCATCTAAATTCTGTAAATGTTAGGTTAACTAGTATCACAGATTAGTTTGGTTCTTACATCGTAAAAATCTGCACATATTGATTTTTTCTTTAAAGTTTCTATATCAAACATGATAATGAGCATCATTTAATAAACTTATTATTCATTTGGAGTTATTTTTATGGTCACCATATTCAGCTCAACTTAAATCTTTTAACTCCAGTTTTGGTCTCCACCACCTCCTAAAATGCTAGATGCTCCTTTTTTGTTCACTGTTGGGCTCCTAATTCTGACTGTCAGCCCTTTAGTGCTGAGCAGATGAAGTATAAATGGGTTGTTGAGAGACTCTTCACTCAAATCTGTAGTGGCAAAAAATGACGGTATGAAAAGAAGAAGCTACTTTCAGCTACTCCCTTATTCACAAAGGGTCTCCACGTGTTTGTTTTTTTACACCAGATTCCCTTCCTGACATCCTAAGGCACCTAAGGGATTTGTGTCTCCTTCCAGGATTAAACTGGGGATCTTTAAGTTGTTAGGTGACTGCGTAAACCACTGGACTATGCTATGAGAGTGACCAAAAATAGCCAGACAACTAAACAATAAGCAAACACCGTGTAACGGTAAATAAAGCCAAGAGGAGCTGACGATTCAGTCGCTGCATCCATTGTGCACTACAGCCAACCACCTCATACTGATTATAAAACACGCGGGCGCAGAGAGACTCGAACATTTTGACTTTGAACTGGTGCACCTCAGACCTGGACAGCTTACTCCCTCATTGGCTTACAGAGCAGAAATTTTGCTAAGTTTCCCAGAGCTACGATTCATCCCTTCCTCTTGTCTTGTGTCTGGCATAAAGTTTGATCTAAACCCATCATATTGTGGAATACATCCTTCATACGCATTATATAACATATTTGTAATCATTAAAATCTCTTTTGTCTCACAAACCTTCATTGGCAGAACATCTGTCTGCTGCAGATTATATATACAGTATATCCGTCATCAGACAAACAATGTATAACAGAAAACACTTTATACCTTAAGAAAGTCTCATTTTGTCAAATGTCACTATCAGATCTCGTTTTCTCGTTTACCAAGCTGAAAAAACATATCTACGAGTGTATTTAAAAAAACGGTGCATTAAAGACTACGTCGCTTTTTGATTGAGAGATTTAGAAAATCATTTTTGATACTATTTTTTCACATTACTGTATGACGAAAAAGTAATGTTCCCATTGAATTTGCCTTTCTTTTTTAATTATAATTTTCATATTAAAACAGTACAGCCTAACAAAAACAGAACAATAGCCTACACAGAAGGACAGCAGCTCTCTTGTACATACACATATAAAGAAAAGCGAGAGCTTTGTGAACGTGATATATTAATGTTTTAATATGCAAGATTGTTACACGCCGCCTATCTCCATAGCCTCTTTATGTACAGTCATAAGAACATTTTTTTTAAATTATATGTTTCTATGTTTTTATTGAGCATCAGTGTTAATACACAAGTTGTCAGAACACACGAAACACTTAAATGTTATACTGAGAAAACCCAAAAGGCCATGTAAATGGGTATATAAGATGATATTGCTTTTGTATACCACTTTTGGTGTACAGTATGCATCCTTTTTTAATCAATTAACCTTTGTAAGTGAATGCTGCTGTAAAGATATTCCATGTAAGCCATGCCTAGTGAGATCAAACTAAGCTGTTTTATTTTGAAAGTCACTATGAATAAGACTTTTAGAGAAAGCTGAGTGGATCAGTGCTCTATACCGGTGCTAAAAGTTATCAACGTATTCAACTGTTTGCTTTTGTGTTTGTGAGATGTAAAGGAAAACATATGTGTATGCTGTATTGTATGTGAGCATTAAATTAAGAAGTCAAATAACCGGAGGTGATGTTAGAGTTATTGTAACACAATATTCGAAGGGCCTGGTTGCCTTTGGCTTGTAGAACAACAGTTAGCACTATTTTATTTATTTTTTTACAGCACCCAATCATCCTGAATAGGTGGCGGTTTAAATCTGGGTCCACACACCTGAGAATTATTTTGGCAGGAAGCCTCGTCTGCTCTTCGACACACACGATTTAACAAAGGTGACCTATATCTGTGCCTCTCAAACCGGTGTACAGGGAGCTTCCAGGTTTCTCTGCAGGGCTCTCAAGGGGTCTCCGTGAATCATAAATAGGTTTACCAACTGCAGAATAGAATATTTAAAAAAATATATCAGTATATAGTATATCATGTAATTCTGGTCAAATTTATACCTTATAGTTCAAAGGATTTTTCAGGTCTTTGAGACTTATATCACAGCTAATTTGGAATGAAATGACTTTTACTGCATGTAAAAGAAAATGATTTTATGGAGGGCTTTAATAATTCACTGAAGACTTTTTGACATCACAGCAGAAAAAGTAGATGTTAATAATGCAGGTAACAATGACTAAACTCCATTCAGCTGGGTCAGTTTCAAGGCCCTGGTTTTGTGCACGCTGCTGGTTCTCTCTCAAGCGGTCATTACGTTCAGCGATATTATAATAAATCAAAATAAATGCTAAAAAATATTAATCCTCATTTTCTCCTCTGCTCTGTGCATTGTAGCTATTTTTCCCTGACTTATTATCTGGTCTAAAATCTTCTAAGTAAAGACACATTTGCTCTGGAACTTGCACCATGTTTATGTCACAGGCTGTTGTAATCAGGTAAGAAGGGCCTAGATATTAAAGTGGACCTCTTATGCTAATTTCCTGCTCCATTTAAAAAAATACAAATCTGGGGCTCTGGTAGAGTAGCTTTGCATTACTCACATTTGAGAATAACCCTTCTTTGCCTGGGTACACCCACTGTCTGAAACCAGCCAGCTCCTCTCCCTTTAAGGCAACTTTCCCCCGACAGAAGGTTTGTACAGCAGCTTTGTGCTCGCATCTAGAGGGATACCTCCTGTCTTTTACACGATACACATCCAAGAATAGAAAAAAAAAGTACATGGAAAACTCCGAAGCCTAAGCTTCTAGTGCACAGGGATTATTTGAACATACACTGACCCCATTATTTAAAACTTTGGCCACATTCATGGTCAACTGAATTTGTGCTGTGTGTGAGTGGGTGTGTGTCTGTGTGTGTGAGGATGTGCATAATCCCCCGCAACTCTAAAAGGAAGAAATTAAATGCCAAACCTAGACTTTTTAATCACCATGGAGACGTGAAAGGTTAGATTCACACTCACTA
>NW_005187471.1:2142714-2203577 GCF_000239375.1 Pundamilia nyererei
AACAACAAAAGTACAAAAATATTAAAAATAATTTGTAAAAAATAATGAATTTTACACTTTAACTTGGCTTGTGGTCAAATTTTTGAAGGTGGATTTGGGGTTGGGGTGACAGGTCTTCTACAGCCTATCTACAGTATAAACTCTAAGTTTTTTAATAAATGTATTTATTCTTCTCACAGATTTGTCTAAAACCATAAAAGTGAAATATTTCACAGTCGGGTTTATTTAATCCAATTTCAGATTAGTCGCAGTGAATAATTTCATCAGGGCCAAAAATGAATAGGCGATGAATCTTCCATTCTTGTGCCACAGAAACATCCAACATGTTAATTTCCTGATGATGAAATTTCAAGATGACCATCCTCATCACGATGAAGATCCGGTTATAACGTGACAGGATCAGGCTGAACCCAAACCGAGCAGCAGCAGCAGCAACAGTGAACTTATGATCAGGCTGTGATGCACACGGGTGACGCCGCGCTCCTGTAGTCGCATAACCAAAGACTGGCGTGGGATCGGTGCCTGCTGCGCCTCATCTGGAATAACGTCGGGAAAATCCAGAAATTTCATTAGCGGGTGATTTTTTTTTTCTCTGAAAGAGGGCGAGCCTTGTTGAGAATAATCCCTTTTGGGCAAACGTTTTCATCGGCAGGGGGTTTTCTGTACTTTGCAGAAGCCAGAGCAGATTTATTCCGATAGAGAATCGCCAAATAATAAGGTAAGAAGTGCGTGCACTTTGAGCTATGTGCCATGTCTTAGATGTATCTCAGATTATACATGCAGGGATGGGTTCGTGTTGATATGTCGCGCATTATGTTTCATATTTTCCTTTGGTGTGAATGAATGGGGATTGAGGAGAGGGCTGGCTCTCTGGCACCTGCGCATCCTTTAAAATAAAGCATCTGCGTTCTGCCTGGAAAGAGCCAGAAAAACAGAAATAAGGCAGAGAGCGATTATTTGGTGAATTTACAAAATGTCACCAAGATTTCTGCACTTAATGGGCTTTTCTCTCTCTCGCTTTTCTCCCACCCCTCCAATGTGGCTCTGCGGCGGCACCGAGGAGGGCTGTGTTGTGTTTTAAAAATAGCTGTTTGCTTCTTGCATTTTGACATGTTTGCTGGCCCGATGCGCACGGAAAGATGTCATTAGGAGCAGGATGGGGGGGATCTAATCTGAAAACACTCTCACTGCGTCGTTTCCATCGGAATGCAGCAGCGTCTCCCTCTCCAGCTCTCACAGGAGGCGGTTAGCTTTAATAGCATTAACACGGATGTCATTGCCTAAAGCGTGATATAAAACAGCATCCGATGGCAGAACGAGTCGTTCATACCTGTGGCCTGTGCGCAATGTGGCTGATATTTCTATTAAACGCCGCAGTTGCAGCGCGTCGAGCCGTTTCTCTCAGCTCAACGCTCCGTGAAACAGTTTTGTCATCTTCCTGCAAAATGTTGCTCCTCAAGGTCATTCGCTGTAGCCTATTTTAGAGATAATACCCAACATCTGTTACTGTAATTACTAATCACGCTCGCCAAGCTTGGTTCTATGACATGCAGGGGATGGACGTTAAAAGCTGTGGTTTGCAGTGATTTGGGCTGTAGCGCACATTTCTGCCGTTTGTTGTGGAAGGCCCAAGCCAATGCAGTGCTGCCTGTGGTGGAGCTGTCCAGCCTGCTGTCATGCTGCAGAGATGTGGACCATATGTTGGTCTCAAGTTGTGGACACTCCCACAACGGCCTGTATTTGGAATACAAATAATATTCTGCTCTCTCATTTGTTCAATTATGCAATGGAAGTTGACGCATCCTTGGCCACTTATGTCATTCGCCACATGATGAGTAAATAATTAATGAATGTGGGGCTTCTGATGGACTGCCCTGGTGTGGTTGGCTTAAGTTGTCAAAGATAACAAACTAACCCAGGCTGATTGTTGTGCAGCTTTCCCACGGCTTCTTTAAACACTGGATTACATGCAGGCCACTCAGGTGTTTTCCATTGATCCAGTGCTGTGTGCTCCTGCACGCTGCTCTTACTCGTGTCTGTGGACTTACTGCAGCAGCCTCTCTTTTACAAGCAAGCACAGCCTTTGTTGTCATTGTCAGGTTATAGGACAGCGTTTGCAGTGGAAACTTGATAGCAGCGATCGAACATTTGATGAACTGGATCTGCTCTGACGGTGTTGATCCAGGTCAGTGCTACCCAGGCCACTGGCTGGCACAAACAGGCTGAAGGGACCGAAATAGAACATAAGCACTGGGGCAATATTTGCTGCCATCCCAGAAGAAAAAGAGCACATTTTTTACACTCTGTGCTCATTTTTTCGAAGTGGGAATCTGACAAATATTTTCGAGCCGAAGCAAAAGCAAATGCATTATTCACGTGTTCTTGCACCACAGGAAACATGGGTAAGCAGAACAGCAAGCTGACTCCTGAGGTGATGGAGGATCTGGTGAAGAACACAGAGTTTAATGAACATGAGCTGAAGCAGTGGTACAAAGGCTTCCTGAAGGACTGCCCCAGTGGCAGGCTGAATCTGGAGGAGTTCCAGCAGCTTTATGTGAAGGTTTGTGTCCAGAAGCTCCCGCTCTTCTTTATCAACTGCCTCTTTTGCATCTGTTGGAGTTATTTGTTGTAGAAACTAATCATGCAGCAGTAGAGGACTTATTTTCCCTTTTAAAAAGCTGTGCTTATCCTGTAACAAGAAGGCACCAGTTGACCTCTCTCTACTGTTTTGTGCAGTTCTTCCCTTACGGTGATGCGTCAAAATTTGCACAACACGCCTTCAGAACCTTTGACAAAAACGGAGACGGGACCATTGATTTCCGAGAGTTCATCTGCGCTCTGTCCATCACATCCCGTGGCAGCTTTGAGCAGAAACTCAACTGGGCCTTCAACATGTATGACCTGGATGGTGATGGCAAAATAACCAGAGTGGAAATGCTGGAGATAATCGAGGTGAGGGATTATGGAGTCATTAAGCTTTTGCTCATCAGGGGACTGGCTCTGAGGGGTTTTTTTCTCCATTGGTTTTCGGTGTTATCAGTCTCCCACACACCTGCAGAGCCTTGAGTACAGATACAGTTTCGTAATGGCAAAACTGCAGTTGTATTGAATTGCATTTGGCTATTTGTGGAAACACAATCTATAAAATAAATCCGATATGTGTCAGTGATATCAGAGCATATTGACAGCCCCTACTGAGACTGTCAATATGCTCTGAAGTGTGCAACAGTGCAAAAACAGTCAGACAAAACCCCATTATTTTATGACCTGAGAGTTTTTAACATTAGTAAGAAGATATTTTTCACATAATTGACTTATGGTTTTCAAATAAATCACCTCAGAGCAAAGAGCCCAGATTTCAGCTTGTTAAATGTGGGAATTAGCTGTTTTTGTTTTTGTTTTTCCAGTAATTTTGACTTTTGGAGATTTGAGCATTGTAACTGTGTTCAAATCACAGTTTGGGTCTTTATAAAACTTTTCTTTAGCAAACCCAAAAGCAGCCAAACAGTTTGAAGAATAAACAAATACATTGGCGTCATACTATTGCACTCAAAAAAGAATTATTATGCTTAAACACAGGACTACAACTGACCCATGTGGCTGTTATTATTGTTATTATAGAGCTACCCAACAATATTTAAGTATTTAACATCATGGACACCTGCGATGATCCAATGAAATGGTCAAATGGTAAATGGTCTGTATTTGTATAGCGCTTTACTAGTCCCTAAGGACCCCAAAGCACTTTACATATCCAGTCATCCACACATTCACACACTGGTGATGGCAAGCTACATTGTAGCCACAGCCACCCTGGGTCGCACTGACAGAGGCGAGGCTGCCGGACACTGGCGCCACCGGGCCCTCTGACCACCACCAGTAGGCAACGGGTGAAGTGTCTTGCCCAAGGACACAAAGACCGAGACTGTCCAAGCCGGGGCTCGAACCAGCAACCTTCCGATTACAAAGCGAACTCTTGAGGCACTTTGGAATATATGTTATTCCAAAAGTGGCATTCGATATATATTTGGACACACGACTTGTGCACTACTGCATAAAGGAGTATTAGAGCCACATTAAGAAAGAAAAGGCAAATATATTTTTATATTAATATTGTTCATATTGAGACTAAAGCTGAAATGTTGTTGTTTCAAGTCAGACAAACACCATGGCTGCTTTGCCCTCTACAAAATAGCTTGCGTAGAGTTAGCGCAAGTGTATTTAAGAGTTGGTTTTAATAACAAGGAAATTATTTCTCTTTTATTACATAAACACGATGTGGTGATAAGTGCAATGATGTTGAAGAGATGGTGCAAAAAGCTGCATCTGTTCAGAAGGAAAAAACACAAACTTCGAGGGGTTGGCTTCATTTGTGCAAAATGAAATAGCTGGCAATGGTTGATCACAAAACACAATCAGAACGCTGATGAAGTTGTTGTGTCAACTCATCAAGTCCACATTTCAACTTTAGCTAATATTTCGACATGATTCTCAAAAATAGCATTTCAAGTTTAATCTGAAGCTTTGGGTTTATTCTTAAATTGAACAATAATAATGAAAAAATCTGTTCTTTTGGTGTTTTTTTTTGGTAAAACTCTGTCACACTTATTGGGTACTCGAGTAGAATTATAACTTTTACTTAAATAAAAAGTCAAAATGATTTTCACACTTTTACAAAGGATTTTCCAACTCGACTCTTGTTTGCACTGTTGTGCAACACTGCTTTTGAAATAATTCAATAAATCAGTAAAGGCCCAGTGTTTCCTGCACATTTGATATATATTAATGAAATATTCAGAGTTCTTGGTCTTCTGTGTGCAACCAAATTTCAGCCTGCTGACAGAAAATAGCAGCATGCATACATTATTCAACCACTGGTACTATTTCCATCCACGGATTACTTTTGCTTAATAATTGTATGTAGCTTGTTGTTGTTTACTTGTAGCCATTTCAGCAATTTAATCATGAATCTCCACAAAAATGATATTATTTCAACATTTGACTTTTATCTGTTTATTCACTGCTTCATCCATCCATTCATCTTTTATTCTTGCACAGCAAACCACAGTTCTCAGCTAATTTCTCGCCACACCTCGCCCACAGGCTATCTACAAAATGGTGGGCACGGTGATCATGATGAAAATGAACGAGGACGGTTTGACACCAGAGCAGAGGGTGGACAAGATCTTCAGTAAAATGGATAAAAACAACGACGACCAGATCTCGCTGGAGGAGTTCAAAGAGGCGGCAAAGAGCGACCCGTCCATCGTGCTCCTGTTGCAGTGTGACATGCAGAAGTGAGCCGTCGCTGCTCCCTCCTCTTCCTGTCTGTATCCACACACTCTGGACAGCAGCACACGTTTTAATGTCTCATTAGGTTCTCTGCCATTTCCACAGGAAAAAAAATAACAAAAAACAATGCTTGGACTATTTTTCAATGGACTCGCTTCTTGTGGTTGTATGCATGAGAATGTCAAATGCTGAATAATTTTGAACATAGCTATAAGATATCATACATTTCTATCTGACAACATGCCAATGTGATTTGTGCACAGTAACTCCTCTACATTCTCATTCAACCTTAGCTTGTATATCAGTGGAGCACTGCATTAAATTATGTTTCTGCAGTATTTAGGATCCCCAGTGTTCACTGCTGCAACTACTGTACGCTTTACATGATAGTAACTAAATAATAATTCCTATGATAATTGTAACTGTCTCTACTGTACAGACTTATTGAGCTCTTGGAGGGTAGAAAGGCTCCTGTCTGTTCCAGATGTTTTCACACGGTGGAACCAAGAAGAGTAGGTTCTTTGCATGCATATATTATGTGTCAAAAAAAAAATCTCTTACCTTTTTCATCTTTAGGTGGTTATGAAAAGAGAAACCGTCACTCTAAATTCATTTAGTATTGTTGCATGGGATGTACAGTATGTGACTCATTAGACCATTAGTTCACCTCCTGTAATGTGGGAGCATGCTTCCTTCCATTCGATACACGTGTATGTGTGACACTTTTCGAAAGGTTTTCGGGTTGCAGTTGAGGGCTAATCTCCAAGGAAGAGCTTTCACGTGAACATATTATATTTTGCTTAAGTGACTTACAGAATGAGCAGAAATATATTTATGCAACATGCGTCCCTTAATGTTATTATTGTACTGCTGCCGCTTAATCTAGAGACGAGGCCAGACTTACAGCATTAGGCGCATTGTTCCCCACGGCGATCCCAGATTGGCTTCTTTTTAGGCTTCTTCTTTGATTTATGGTTTACTCGAGTTAACGTTAAAGTAACTAAACTTTACTCAGTACATATCAACTTGTTTACAGAAATGAAGAGCACTGCAAAATTAATAGTCTTGGCTTTTGACCTTATTGCTGGGAGCTCACTCTTAAAGCTAGGGCCCTCGTGAGAGGGGCTCCACTTTCCAGTGCAGCAAAAGGAGGGAAAAAGCCTTACATGTATGTTTACCGAACACACTGCATTCCTTCGTATAAAACTTTTTTGTAAGGAGAAACTTTTTATCGAAAGGTCTCATCTTCTAATCTATTCCGTTCGCCGCAGTCATTAAAGATGCAGGACCCTCGAGAGAGGTGCTCGATAAAGCTTTTGAGAGAGCGTTTCAGAGCGAGACAGCAACGAGTTGGCGAAGGTTGAAACTATTGCAGAAATTCTCGTTCAGCGGTTTTGCTTCCCCATTTCCAGGCTATGCAAGCAAGGACTGAGTGTCTGCTTGTAGTCCACTTATAGTAGTGGAAGGTGCAGAAGCTTGTCATTGTTCTGTCTCAAATCAAGCATTACAGCATTACATTATCAGTGTCTATATAATTTATAAATTTCAGGCCAGTCACCATGTCAGATTCTTTGTCTAGTAAATGTTTATATCAAATATGAAAAAGCATAATACAAGTGACTGTATTCTTTTATACATGTGGCATGTGTTGCACCCAAAAATAATTCTGTAGTGATTAAAACAAATAAACCATGAACAGGCTTTTTTCAAAAGGCACGGGCTGCCAGGTGGACTTAATGGGCACAAAATAAAATCATCTCTGAACACAGTGCTCTGTATGGATGGACAAAGGGATGAATGGATGGACAGCCTTGTGTGCATAAATCATATGATCCACATAAAACCTGCTCAGAATTACAGTTTTATTTGTGACAGTGCTTTCAATTATCCACAAAAATGACTATTAACAACTACTGCAAGATAATCAATGAAGACTTTTGATAAAGAGAACAGGAACAGTGACAACAAGTAGCTAAAAAAAGAGCACTAATATTGTGGCAATATTTGCAAACTGAGTAAAGAGCTGGGTTGATTGACTAAAAGTCTCAAGGTATCACATTGGTGAGGTAAATTTAAATCGTATCTTTACAAAAGGATAAAAAGAGCTTCCCGCTGGACACACCACCCACTTTGGGACTTAGTAGCTCAGTATGGGTATCACCACGAGTATAATAGTACTACAACCCTTTCCAGTACTGCTTATTTATGCAGCACTTTAACACTGCTCTTGTCAGCCCCGTAAAAACAGAAAAATGACATCACAATTTGATTTTTCATCAAAAACTATCCAGCAATATAGAAGAAAATCTATATCAGAATAAAAGCAAGTACCTGATACTACCTCTCTTTTACCCTAAACGTTATACTCTTTTCCAGCTCCCTATTTGTCTTCACGATTCACAGTTCAAAATAATCCACACTATAATTCATCCACTACCTGAAACAACCAGTTTTTAACCCAGGAAGTAGAGGCCTCCACCAAACAAACTCACTCAAGTGGCTTAAAACAAATGTTCACCAGGGAGGACAGCAGGATCCTTGACTGTGTTGTTGGGTTGGAAGCCCACACACATACAGACCAGTACCTACTCTCTGACTCCCACCACCCTGTGAAACACAACGTTGAGGTGATAAGGAGCCTACAACACCAGGCAGAAAATATTTCCTCTAAGGAAAAAGGGAAAGAAAAGGAACACACACTTAAAGAAAGCTCTTAATAAAACATGGTTATCGCAACTGGACCTCCATTAAATCAGCAAATATGTACACGAAAGAAGGTCAGACACCAGCAGACCCAGCAAGACCCTCAGACAAAATAGATTCATCCATGGGACAAAACTCTAAAACACAAGCTAAACAGGACAGAGTATGCTCTGCAGTGACAAATGCTTGGACCTCCACAAAGGAGAAACCAAACAGGCACTCCATTAACCCAACACAACACAGAAGACCCACCTTTACAGGACAAGACTCAGCTATGCATCTGCACTGGAACTTTCTTGATGATGCCAGTGGTCACATTGTGGACCAAGAGCATCTAAGCCCCCTGTGAACGACCATCACTGAACAGAGGTGGTGGCTTACAACACCAGCTATCAACCACCGGCAATGCCGTCATGAGATCCCTTCCCGAGTGCTTCAATCCCAACTCACACCTGGCCTCATGTGATCCCAATAAGTCACATGATGCAGTGGGGCAAGGTTACAAGGTGGTTTCACCATTAACCCCCAGTGTTGGTAATGACCCATACTTTTTTTTTAAATACACCTTTGTTCATGTGATGACTCACATGATCGATAGTGGGTTGATGACCCTCAGAACCACCTGGGAGGGGACAACCAACCACTAAGAGTAAAATATCTGGGACTCTTTTATTTTTAGAACTGAAGAAGTCTCTTGGATGAGAGGTGGAACACCCACAAATGACACATGGCTGTCCAACTGGTCTGTCATTTCACTGCCTTCATCTCAGTTTCCTCAAACAAAGACAAACTTCTTATTTCAGTCGCATAAGCCAAATTGTTTCTCCATTGTGTTGGCTTTCAAGAAAACTCAATCATCAAAATTTCTGTCTAAGGTCTTTGTGTCTGTGAAGGTTCTCAGTCATCCAGGTCATCGTAGTCAAAGGAGCTTACAAAGAAAAGCGTCTGGACTTCTTTAAGTTGCTTGAAGACGTTTCACCTCTCATCCGAGAAGCTTCTTCAGTTCTAAGGTCAAATGGTGGGGAGTCCCAGATATAAACCTAGTGGGAGTAACCCCCCACAGAGGGACAAAAGGACCCCCTGATGATCCTCTAATCGCCTGAGCCAAGGTGTGAAGCCAGGGTTTCGGGTGAGCTCATTGTGAAACCTGGCCCCACCTTATCATGCTAATTCCTGAGTTTTGTCAAAACTCCTAAACACAAACTTAACAACGTGGTGTATGCTGTACAGTGCAGCGAGGAATGCCCAGACCTCTACATTGGAGAGACCAAACAGCTACTTCACAAGCGCATGGCACAACACAGAAGAGTCACCTCCACGGGACAAGACTCAGCAGTCCATCTGCATCTTAAGGATAAAGGACACTCTTTCGAGGATGCCAATGTTCACATTTTGGACAGAGAGGACAGATGGTTTGAAAGAAGCCATTTATGTCCACTGTGAGCGACCATCTTTGAACAGAGGCGGTGGTTTACGACACCAACTGTCTGCCATCTATAATCAAGTTTTGAGTTCCCTCCCCAGACGCCTTAACGCTCACTCACATCCTGGGCCATCTGACCTCAGGAAATCACATGATAGGGTGGGGCCAGGTTTCACAATGAGCCCATGCGAAACCCTGGCTGATTGGGACCCACACCCAGTTTCACACCTTGGCTCAGGCGATTAGAGGATCATCAGGGGGTCCTTTTGTCCCTCTGTGGGGGGTCACTCCCACTAGGTTTTAAATCTGGGACTCCCCACCATTTGACCTTAGAACTGAAGAAGCTTCTCGGATGAGAGGTGAAATGTTTTCAAGCAACTTAAAGAAGTCCAGACGCTTTTCTTTGCAAGCTCCTTTGACTGTCTAAGGTCTTTCACTGGACGGGATCAAAACATTTCCCTCATAAAGAATCCAAGTGGACAAGAGGGGCTCATCTCTTTCAAGTATTTTTAGTCTTCTTTGATGTCTAAACATTTGTGCACAAGCATTAGACCTGAACGGTTTCTCCCCAGCGCTGACTTTCTTGGGTTTTTCTTCTATCTAAGCCGCTGTGTTTCAACTAAACTGTAATCATCTGTGATGTTGTGTTTGCCCATCACTCCAGCGGATGCCACCTCTGATGTGTGTTACTGCTTGCCACATGATGTAATCAAGGGCAACCTGAAAGAAGAACAGCGACAGGATGCAGCCCTGCCAGATGTTGATGACAATTTTAAAGAAGATACCGTGGCTGGATTCCATCTTTACGTGGCAGCTTGAACACAGGCATTAGCTCTTGAAAACTGGAATAAAAGCTGCTGGAAAACGTTAATAGTGCAGGACACTTCTGGTAGATCTGTGAAATTTTTCACGTTAATGACTAAACCTGAGAACGTCTATGTAAAGTCAAATAATGAACAGAGGAAATCCTCATCAGCCAGTCGGTGTTTCATTAAAACATTAAAATTACACTCAGACATCTTATCTATTATGGACAAAACATTAACTTTGTACAGTGCATGATTTTTGGCACACAACCTCCTGTGTTGTTTTAAAAGCCTGCATTCATTTGCCATAAAATGATAAAAACATTACATAAAATAAAAAGTTCTCCGAAAACACACAGTAATACTGACATACAGCTGCAACTACGGCTTCATTTAGTCCTCGTTAAAAACGTGGCGTGATCTTCATCTAAGTAACGATAATAGAGAAACACAAAACTAATTATAAAAGCAGCCTTTAGTGAACACACTGAGCAATCGCTCAAAGCGCTCGTAGGCTAAAAACGAGCCTTCACATGAGCAACAACAGCTGCTTGGACACAGCTGTAAAAATTACAGATTGTTCATAGAAATGAAAAAAAAGAAAGAAGAATCTCACGAAAGATTGGTTTGTGTGAGCCTTCATGGAGATCAGTGCAACAAAAGAAACAAAAAACACTCCACACAAACATACTGTGGTACATTTCAAGCTTGCAAACGATCACCTGGATGTTTGTCTGTCAGTTTTAAGGTTTTATTATCAGGACACAAAGTAGTTGTGGCTTTAGCAAGTCTTTAAAATCAGGTAAATACAACCTAATCTGACCTACAAAACATGACATATTACACTTTGCCATTAATAATTAAACCAAAACGCAATCTAAGTACACCCTTAATGTTTCCAATGGAATTCAGGGGGTGGGTACGAGCCAGGTGCTGCTAATCAAATGCACTTGACTAAATGATCATCAGCAATTGTGAGCACCTCTATAAAAGCAGACGTTTTATTAGTTTGGAGGTCTGGAGCAGTTAAAACAATGCCAACGAGCACAGATATCAGCAGCTGTCTTAGAAAAGCAGTTGTTGCTGGTCATCTGGAAAAGGTTACGAGGCCATTTCCAAACAACTTGAAGGACACCGTGCTGTAATGACAAAGATTAATGTGGAAAACATTTTACACAGTGCTTAGTCTTGCTAGTAGTGGACTTCCCAGCAAATTCAATTCAATTTTATTTATGTAGTGCCAAATCGCAACAACGGTTGATGAAGGTGCTTAATTCACCCCGGAGCCAGAGCGTTGAGCGTTGCTCAGAGCAAGTGCTTCAGTTAGCACGTTACTCTACGGGCTTCAGTTAGCGTGTTAAAAGTTAAAGTTCATGACAGCACAATTAGAAAAAGCCTGAACAAGTATGGTTTGTTTCAAATTGTTGCCAGGAGAAAGCCTTTCTCTCTATAAACAACATGGCAGTACGGCTTGGGTTCAAAAAGATGGATCTGACGAAATGCCTTCGAAAGACGAAAACGGAGATGTCTGCCCATAATGCACTGCGCCACGTTTAGTGTAAAGCAAACACAGTATATCAGCACAATGTCAAACATGGTGGCGGAGGGGTGATAACCTGGGCTTGCTTTGCAGCCACAGCGCCGACCACAAACTCCTCTGTATTCCAAAGTATTCTAGAGTCAAATGTGAGGGCATCTGTCCGACAGCTTGGCCCAAACTGGGCCATAAAATAGGACAATGATCCCAAGCACAGCAGCAAATCTACATCAGATGGCTGAAAAAGAAAAAAATATCAAGGTGTTGCAATGACTCAGTCAAAGTCCAGACCTGAAGGGTGCTGCTTCAGCTATTAGGCGAGCAGGCGCACGTAGGTCTTGCAGTTGAAATGTAGCGGCCGACCTGCGGGCGCTGCATTTTTCTTAAATGAATAATGGCACGGTGTAATATATCATATGTTGCTATTGATCTAATTTTAAAACCATGGACTGATGTTGCTTTGATACCTCAGAGCCTGGCGTTGTATCTAGAACTTCTAAGCAAGCCAACAACAGAACAGCTGATAAAGAAAACTGGGTTTTGTAATGATAAAGGTAGAGTCTCTGTCTTAATCCAAGTGAGATGTTGCGCCTTGTCCATAAATGTTAATGCACTGAAACTATTTTGTAGGAAGCAGGGGTCCAAAATGCCTCATCACTCTACAAGTTTCAAGACCAGCTACAGGAAGTGTCTGATGGGAGTTGTTGCTACCCGAGGAGGATCTACAAGTCACAAAATAAATTCAAAAGCACACGTACTCTTTCCGGCTAAAGTAAACAGCTCTTGAGATAGCCTGTTTACTCTAGCCAGCATACCACTGGGGACTTAGGTGAAGCTCACACCACATTTAGAGCAATTAAATGAAGACATCCTGGTAATTCAAAAGGGTTCATAAATGTTTTTTTATAACTGTATACAGTAATGCCCATTAACATTCATCCACTGATGTCACTGAAGCTCAGTTTAAACATCTTCATCTTCTGTTTGACCCCGGTGTCTTTCTGGAGCCCGCAGCTGGTGGATTTTGATAAGGTCCGACTTGGGTAGATTGCTGAAAAATACGAACCTTTTGATCAGTTGTCAATCATTTTTCACACAGCACAGGTCATTTTTAGAGATTAAAAGGTAAAGATGGATAGCGGGAGGTTTAAAAAGAAGAATATAGGATCTTGAAAAACAGTGAAATCAAAAATACTTACCTGACAAACTGACATAAAATGATTTCAGGAACAATAACAACAACAAAAATCTACAATTGGTCTGCTTGCGCACATCAGCCTCCACAGAGAAAACGTCAAAGGATATCAAGGCTAACATCACACAAATACATTACCTGGTGTTCAGAGGTGTAATGAAGATAAATTGTCGAAGATGCTGCCGCTCTGACAACTCCAGAAGCAGATCCAGACAGATTCTTCGATTGTGCATATCCTGCCGCAGCAAAAGAAAGGGAACTGTTAACTCAAGTGAGTAAAAGCCAAACCCCGTAAGCATTTTCTACTGGTTACATGCGACTAATGTGTTTTCTGTGCACTCACCATGTAGACGTCAAACTCGTCGAGGCATCTGAAGGGTGACTCGGTGATCTCCCACAGTGAGAGCATGAAACAAACAGTGGAGAAGGAGCGCTCACCACCGGACAGCGACCTCATGTCACTCACACCATCCTCCTCCCTGCCTGGAGGCTTTACCTTCAGTGCCAACAAACTTGAGTGTTACTTATATTAACTGTGCTCCTGGTTTGCTGTAATGTAACAAACTTTTCTGGCAAACTAAAGAGATAAGCACGTACCATGATAGAGAGCGTCTCGTTGTTGTGGTCAAAAATCATAGATCCACAGCAGTTCATCTTTATTAGGAAGTTATTGAAGTATAACTTACATCTGACAGACAGGGACCTTCAGGAAAAAGAGAAGAAGAAAAGTTTTAGCCAAAAGTACAATTTTTCCCACGTCAATGAATCCTTATATTATATTTTTCTACCGTGCAAGATCGTTACTTACCTACGCATTATTTTGTATCTGTTCTGCCTGTCTGACATGATGTTATCCAGACGATCGATGAACCTCCGCAAATCTCTTACTTGGTTGGTTTTCTCTCTGTAGAGAGCGAGGGCCTCGGCGTACTCCCTAATGAGGTCAGAGGGAAGAAATTGGCATAGCCTAAATTCTTCTCAATTCAGCTTTCAGTGTGCACATGTAAAATGAGGGCAGGAGATGATTTAGTGATGGCCAGCAGGCAGATCTGATTAATCCGTACAGGGGAAGAGACAGTCCGAAGGAGATGAGCTGAAACTCAGTGAGCAGAAGCGCGCCTTTTTATTTCTTGGGAGATGAAATCCAGGGAAAATGATAGGTTAGAATGAAGATGGAAGATGTCTTTGAAGAAGCCTTTAAGTAAATACGTTTTTGAAAAGATACAGTTGGTCTACAGCAAACTAAGTTAGCTTTTAAATCTGTATGAGTCATGTCCATTTCCTGATCGCTCCCATTAAAGATCTTAACATCTTTCAGCTCTGCCGCCCGTCATTTGAATAGTGCAACCCCCTCCAAACTAGATCGCAGGCCTCCCGTAAACACTCCCTTTCACCATTGCTGCCATCCTTCTGTCACAAATCACCCCTGACACTCATCTCCACCCACTCCACTGTGTCTGCACTTTCCTCTTTACCTTGTTTGTGCACTAAACATTTTGGATGATCTCGAGGTATTTAAACAGATCCACCTTCACTACCTTTACTCCCAGCGTCATCACCATTTAATTCACACACACACATGTATTCTGTCTTGCTTCCTTACTTCCATTCCTCTTCTCTCCAGAGCACACCTCCACTTTTCCAGGATCTCTTCCTCCTGCTCCTTACTCTATAGATCAGTGTCATCTGCTATCATCATAGTCCACAGAGACTTCTGCCCGGTCTCATCTGTCAACCCCCACCTTGAATCCATCCGTTACTCCTACTTGAAGTTTATATCTCTATAGTTGCTACAGCTCTGCACATCAACTTTGCTAATGAGTCCTATAAGGGTAATACTACTATACATAATTAAATTAATATTATTACTGATACATAAGTGTCTGAGAAGGATTTAACTGTTGCAGCCGGTTGAGACAGAGCTTTCTAAAATATTATCTATATGATAAGGTTGATTTTGATTACAAAAAACCAATATATTCCTTTATCCAGTACAACAGCTAAGTTCCACCTGGTCTAGGTTTTCGATCCCAATAGCGTTCCACTTGTCATAGGTGTCAATAAAACAATTAACACCCACGACACATTCAGAAGTGCTTCTAACACTGCACCCTCTATAAATATGTAAATAAAGGCAAGATAGTGAATACAAAAACACTGTTCGATGTAAAGTAAGACACCACCTTTAAATGTGGTGACAACAATTATTAGATAACAATAATTATTCAATGTAATGTTGCACCCGATTAATGCAGAGTTATTTTTGCACCATGTGCGTCACAGACGTCGATGCGTCTGTGGTGGTGCGCCTACGGTCTTTAACACCGGAGGTCGAGAGCGCGTGCAGGCGACCGAGGAGTCTATTGTTTACTTCAACAACCCGACTCATATGTAGCAATCTATGATAGTCATCTTTGATTAGCAGAAGCATAAGGGCAAGGAAAACAATAGCAAACCATAACAGTTGCCTGTTTCATACGTCTGGGTTGTTTTCAGCTGTTGTTTTATGTGTAAAAAGGGGTTAAAGTGGATTTGTCAGGTGTAGCACTGAGAAGAAAAATCACTTAAAAATAAGATAAAAACTTGTACTTCAAGCTCCAATAGATTTGTTTTCTTTGCATACGGCTGTGATCAGCTAACATGTGCAATTGCTGCTCTTTTTGGATTTATCTGAACTCAACAAGATAACAGAGCAACTTAAATTTGATGTCTGCTACTCTGGATGTAACCGGACATTGACCATGAACAACACAGGCTGCTGTGCACTGCTCCAACATTGCTGCTTTACTGTAAACTTCACCACACTGCTGCAAACTAACCTGAAATGATGTATTAAATGTAATTAATCTTGTGTCTTCCTTACATCTTTCATCATCTCTCATTTCTATTCAGTAAACTTTTCACACGTGAATGTTTCTTTTCTCCCTGGGAGACGCAGCGTCTTTATTTCTCGTGCTGTTTGAAACATTTGAATGTCAACAGCGATAAATGCTACTCCGTTTATATCCTGAGCAAATACAAGTAAGCACAGACAGAGCAGGCAGCTAAATACTCAATTGCAGTAACAACAACTTTATTGACATCTGCAGCATGAAGGCATCACACCGATGAGAAGGAAAAAAGAAGGTGCTGAGAGGATATGCTGGCTCAATTAAAGTTCCTGGACCATCGTTCTGGATGGTTCTGGTCTACTTTAACCATGCCTAATAGTCTATTTAGGTTAGCTAATAAAACAAGTCAGCTCAGGTGAAAATCCTTGGCTGAGTGGGGTGCCAGTTTAGGTCTAGGGGGAAACTGGGGTTAATATATATTATAAGTACCTTAAGTCTGTACACAGGTACAGTACCTGATTAGATTACCTACATTCCACCAGTTTTATACATACAGTTTACACATGCACTAACATGATTGATGAATTAGCTCAATAAACCTTTGAGTTTTAACTGTTAAAATAATTTCTGCCTCTGTTGCTGAAAGCCTTCAGTTTCTCACCTGACCACCTGCTGCTGCTCGCCGTGGTCGCTTTCGTACACTTTGATCTTCTTATTCAGTCGAGTGATTTCTGTGTCGATGCTCTTGGTGTTGCCGACCACGTGCTGCCGTTCAGGACTGATCTCTATAGCCTTTGCCACGTATTCCTGTCGTAACATCACGAGACTTCTGCTGACTTTCTTTGATTGAATTCACCGAATACCGGCTGGCGTGAATAGCTAAACTGCAGCTTAACTACACCGTATCATGCTGAAAAAAAAAATAAATCTTCCTACCTGTAGCTCCTCTTCTCTTTGGGCAAGTTCATTTTTCATGCCTTCAATGTTGTCATCATGAGCCTTCACTTTGTTTTCTAAGATTTTCAGGTTTCGTTCATGCTTGGCACACTCCGTCTCCAGTTTCAGCTGTTCATCCTGTAGATCAAGAGCACAAAGGTTTGGAAGCCTGCACAAAACAACAAGTTGTAGACCTGAAACCGTAAAACCTCTACTGCACCTTAAGGGGCTCTATTTCCTCTAGAAGCTGATCAATCCGGTCTCTGACAGATGAGTACTTGGAATCTGAGTCTTCGGCCATTTTTCGCTGCTTGTCGAGTTCTGCCTTTGCTTCTTGAACACTTTGCTTCTCTGCCTCGATTTTCTGCTGATTCTCTTGGGCAACCTCTTCCTGCACAGTTTAAAACATTCAGAAACACTTAACCTGCATAATTCATGGCAGCGTTTAGTTTATTACGCAACAGATAAAAATAAAAACTGAAGTATGTATCACCAGTGAGCTGATGTCATTAATTTGCTCCTCACTAGCAGTCACCAGATCAGTTATTGCTGCTTTGACATGATTCACAGAAGCCTGCAACGAAGAGAAAATAAATGTAATCTAATGTTAATTAAAAATCACATTAATCACACTGCTCAGCACTGATTTGCCAGCATTAAACAGCAACTGGAACATAGACTTTACATAAAAGATGGATAGCTTATGGATTACTGTTTGCAAGACTGGTTTTTCTGTTGTCACCATCTTGAGGTTGTTTTTTTTTTTTATACTAAACACGCCCAATGCTAACACTGAGCAACTATCTTGGTTAGCAAGGTACATTAGTAAATCACTGTAAAACTGAAAGGGATGCTAACTTGATTTTTAGTGAGGGGAGTAAAAAGCCACAATCTTTTTACCTGTTCATGCCTCCAGAGGCTTTCTGAGCTTCCTGCTCGAAAATGACATGCCCAAACTGAATATTGTATTTCTCAGCAATTACAAACTCTGTGTAAACAATCCTGGCATCAAAATAAAGCTAACACTTGTGAGATTTCATCAGAGGTGTAAATATTACAGCAGATGTTACTGTGTCAAAGCTACTGAGGCTGGAACACTAAGAAACTACTTTTTTTTTAGCATATAACCCCTTTAAAAATATGCTTTGGTTCACATTTGACTCCAGAAAATCAGTAACCAACATATTCAGCCCTAACACTGAATTCACTTGTCAGCTCTTTAGCTTGCTGCTTTAATTGGAAGCCAGAAACCACAAAACGAGGAGACAGACTGCAAATGCAGAAAATGAAAGGAAACCCAAACAGCTTCAGGTGTATCTTTTTACTGACCAGTGTTGTCTTCATGGTCAGGATGGTGTTGTTAAGATTGCTCTCCATATTCACAATGTCTTCGGTGACAGAGTTTACTTGGAGCTGAAACCTGGACAGCTGAGCCTGGTAATTCTCCAGGTCTGAGTCCAGCATACTGGAACAGACAGGATACCACAAACATAACATACCACATCTATGAAGTCACATGAAATTGGGTTTGTTTGCTTGTTTGTTTGTTTGTTTGTTTGTTTTTTTTGGGGGGGGGGCTGTACTCAGGCACAATTTATACTACTGTCATTTCCATGTGACATAAAGATCCAGTTTGAGCATTCAACTGGGTGTAAATGTGAAAGACAGTCACTCAAACCTTGAATAGTTTCCAGTGGTTACCTTATTTCAGTCTCAGTGTCCCCACCGAGATATCTTGCCATGCTGAAATCAGACGTGTAATAACGGTTTGGATACACCTGATCCCCCTCAACAGTGAAGGCTTCACGGCAGTTTTTAGGTGGACGGCAGTGCTGCATGACCCTCCTCGCTTTATCTTTTTCCTGAGATCAAACAACAACAACAACAAAATGCAACATCAATCCTAGAGCACCACTCTAGGCAATATCCAGGCATAAGCAGGTCTTAGTAAGACACTTACTTTGATTATAAGGATTGATTCTATCCCTCGCATATCAATCAGACAGTTGATAATCACTGGGCTTGTTGCTGTGATTATGTCCATTACCGATGGGTACTCCGGATGATATGCTTTCCTGTGAAACAGCACAGAGTGAAAACAAAACATGCTTTAAAAAAAACCAAAAGTTTCAGAAAAACGTAATAAGAAAAAGAAAAGAAAATCTCACATAATGCCGACCTTCCATGAATGTTGTACAGTTTATCAGAGAAGGGGCTGACGATAATCTGTGGCCTGTTGCCCTTTGGATAAAAGCGAGTCATCAGCTCCTGGAGGACCGCCTCGTCTTTGTAGTTGTCGCAACAGAACGCCTTCACGAAGCTCCGCAGACAGCACTCCACAGCCACAGCTAACGAGGGATCCTTTAAACTGATACATGCCCCTGGGAATAAACACAGACTGTCAGCAATATATCAAAAGTAGAAAGCTTTGAATTATTTAAATGTTAAAGATGTTTATAAAAAAAGAAAAAAAAAAAAAAAAAGGTACAGCGTTTGCTTTTTTGCGTGAAAGAAAAGAACATTAGACATGTGTCTGTACAGTAAATACGCAGCTGCAGCTAGAAACTCGTTAGCTTAGTTAGCGTCAAGATGAAAACATGACAAAAACCAATGCACGATAGTGAAAAACTATGATGAAATGTATTGACGCTTTTGTCCGCCAATAAAATGAGATGAAAATGGACGGATCAATCAGAACAAACTAAGTTGTTCAGAAAGGTGGGACAAGTTGGGGAGTGATCCAATCAGAAGTAATCTCCTTGTGCAGTTAGGTCAGATTTGATCTGCCCAGGGGAAACGTACAAGTTCTCGCGCTCTCAGTTTCTCATGAAAAAGCAACAAAATGTCAACACTTGTGAAGAAGAGAGAAGCAGGACTCGTTTCACATTTGATGTCAAGGAAAATAAGATGCTTTTTAAACCATGTGGGGCAACTCCCTGTCTTTGTGATGTGCTCCATTTAAAGTCTGAAGTCAGAGTTTCCAACTTGTTATCTGTACTGCCACTGTTGTGTGCTTGTGACTTGCCATACAGAGATAATCGAGCACACTATCCATGACTTTTCTTCAGTCATGCTTTCAAGCACAGAAAAACGACCCCTGCACTGTATTATGACTACTAGTGAATGGCTCTACCTCGCTACAAGTTGTCTAAGGAATGCAGGACCTCGTTGCTGTGAGGCAATGACGCTAACAGGGCACGTTTTCTTGATCAGAGAGCTTTAGATGTGATAGCTGACAGATGACTCACTTCTTCCTGTTTCCAGTTTTCAGTCTCTGTTCTAGTCAAACTGGTTATTGGCGCTTGTTTTTAATTTAGTACGCAAACATTAGAGTTTTATCAATCTTCTCATCAAGAACGTTAACAAGCAGATCGTATTGAACTGAAAAGTCAAACAAAACAAGTCTGAAAATATTTTTATCCAAAAAAAAAAACCCCAAAAAAAACCTGAAAATGAGTGTTACCTATTGGACCAACAGGTCTCTTGAGGAAGCGTCCCGTGGCATAAGCCTCGCTAATTGCACTCATCATGTCAGGCACCTGGTCTCCAAAGCGCTTTAGTTTGTTCGATCGACTGGCGAGCAGCTGATTCTTCCTCTTTAGTTTGGACTCGTATGAAGCCTGTACGTTCCTTTCCTCCAGTCTGGTAAATACAAAGAGAGCAAGATCATAAACTTTCACTTCCCTGACAATATGTTTACACCAGAGCTGATTTACTTTGTTATACCTCAGCTTGTCCAGTTCTTCCTTCCCTTTGAGAAGCGCCTGATGTTTGTTCTTGATGTCTTGATTCAGGTGCGTGCACTTATTCTCGAGCTCTGCAAGCTGCTCTTTCAGATTACTTAAACTCTTCTGCCGTTTCGTGTATTCCGAGTCTCCCTCACTGTTCAGACTCTTACTGAAACAGAGTAAAAAAAAAAAAAATTGAAAACAAATACATCAGCTGTATTAACATCAACTCTTACTCCCCTACCTTGCTTTTGCCTTGTTAAGCTTCTCCTGGAGAAGGTTTTGCTCTTGTTCCGACTGTTTCAGCTTGTTTAGAGCTCGAAAATAAACGACCTATTGGAAAAGATTGTGACATTAACATGACGTCAAATATTTCTCTATGCATACAGTAAATAAATAAATGTGCAGATTAACACAGCGCCGTTTGTCAGCGACTACCTCCTGGTCCTTGTGTGCTTTGCTAATGATCTTCACTTGTTCTTTCAACTTAACATTGTCCTCTGATAGAGACTCTTGCTCTTCTCTCAGAGTGTCAATTTTGCTTTTGATGCATTGAAGCTTCTTCTCTAGCTGTATGATCTTCGTCTGAAGATGAGAGAGACAGAAACAGGTTTTTAAAGACAATGCCTGAAAATAATTACCAGCAGGATAGAGCCACTCCACCCCACAACCTCAGGATATCTACTGTAAACACAACCATGCATTATGTGAAGGAAGGACTTTGAGTTTATGCAGAGATGAAGGTCTGAAGTGGTCTGACATTTATAAATAGGGTTGTATATTTAACAGAAAAGAAACACTTGTGACTCACCTGACAGAGCTGAAGGTTATCCTTGGGTTTGTAATTATTTTCTTCCTTTTCAATGTCTTCCTTCAACTGCTTTAAGAGCTGCTCCTTCTCACTCACCTGAAAGAGATAAAAAAAAACACATTTATTAAAAATTGCAAGCTCTATCCAACCAGCAAATGTTGCGTTCAAGCCTCAAGATCAAGTCTTACCAAACACCATACCATCGCCTTCTTCAGATTCTCTAAAACAACCTTCATGTCACTGAAGGATGCAACATTTTCATATCGTTCCTTCTTCTGCAGGAACTCTTGCTTCAGGTCCTTGAGACACTGGACACAAAAGCATTTTAAAATATGTTTGATTTATGTAAAAATCAAACGCTACTCATAGATAAACATATAAGCTGCAACTGGATACAATTAGGATTCCCAAATAAAAGGCAGAAAATCAAGAGAAACCCCAAAGAAGAAGATGCTTTTAAAACTGTCAGTGTTTAGCCAGAAATAAACAATGTAAATAACATTTCTCCAACGTGTATTTGCTTTATAATCTCGCTTGATGTGCAACATCAACGTTCAGCGGTTTGTGTGAGGAATGCCGTACCTCCTCTTGCCTCTCAACCTGCTCCCGCGTGACCATTTTAGTGTGTTTAATGTGGATGTAATCTCTCTTCATCTGCTCGAGCAGAGTTGCTTTCATGAAGAACTACAAACGAAAAAAAGCAGAAAAGAAAGCACTTATCAAAGTGAGCTTCATTGCAGGTGTAACCTTTAAATCTTAACGCTTTTAGCGAACGTGGCGTTACGCTACCTTATACTTGTCTGTTTCACTTTTCGAATGCAGGAACTGCTTGCTCATTTCTTGGCTGAGAATGGATACTGGGTTATCCAGCTGGAATACACAAGCAAATATCCTGTTAAGTCTTTTAATGTGTATGATTGTGCCGGAAGCAGTACAACCTCGGGGCATCTACAGGAAAAAAATTTAAAAAGTAGCAAGTACCTGGATGTTAAAGTGGTCCAAAATGCCCGTTAATTCCTCCTTTTTGTTTGAGACGAGATGTCCTAAAAGAGATAAAATGCAAGTAAAGTGGTTTGAACCTCTGTTGCCCTTTAAAAGAAGTTATAACTTACATGCCACTCATTGGAAAATAATAAGATGGTACTGTACTGTGTTCATAATTCCTTAAATTTGGACAAGATCTCCTACACCACTGGCCGATATCTAGCCCAAAACACGACGGAGCCTCCAGTGTGTTTTCCAGGCTGTAGACACTCACTGTCTACACTCACTTCACTGTGACAGGTTTTTAGCTAATAGCTCTTTGTCAATCTTGTTGGTGCATAAATACTAATTTATGCCTGTTAAACTTGGTTACTTTGGTAAATATTTGGGTAGATTCAACAGAAGAAACGTGAATAAATTCTGTGATTTTGTGTGAGAATGTAATAATAGTGTTATAATAATGTTAGTGGCTTAACATACAGAAGAACATTCTTCTGAAAATGGTCAGGTACAAGAGTGAACATGCATACTGGCACATGCACTTTAAGTTCCTTTTATTTATAAAATGACATTTACAACATAGGAAAACCAGCGGCTGAAAGCAGTGCCATGCAAATAAAATATATACAAGTTTATAGAGAAAATTCCAGACTGAGAGTAAAGAATGTATACAGTATTAGGAGGTGACAGTGTGGCTGAAGTGTTTGGTCTCCACTCCCAACTGTGTCTGGTTAATCTAAGATTTCCAGAAGGTTTCACAAGACTTGGACCGACTCACAGAAAGTTTTCCAGTCACAGCATCTGTGGAAAGTCACCTGATTTGCTTTTCAGCCTGCAGGTCCGGCATCCATCACTCGAGAGCCGATGTTCAATGGTGATACTGTCGCCGTAAACATCCTTTTTGTAAGCATCTGGCCCTCTGTTTCTCAGCTTTACTGTTATATCTGCAGTACTAGAAACCAGAGTGTATTTTTAACATTGTTTTAGTGACATTTGCTAGTAAAGAAATCTGAAGCATTTTTAACACTAAAATAAAGACACACGATTTATTACTGAGGGACGATATTAGGATCTATTACTTACTTTTCATTGGTCTTCACAAAGTCTTTCAGCGACATTCCTCTGTTCGTCACAGTGGCCTTTCCCCCGAGGCCTACAATCAAAGCGGTCAGGATAGCGCTTTTTCCACCTGAGGGATAAAGCAGTTACAAGACAACAAATTAAATCGGTGCATGTAAAGCATCTTACAGACATGCGGCGCTCGGCAGTGCTAGAAAACTATGCAAATGATTGTAAATGATGCATCGACTGAAAAAAAAGAAAATAAATAAATAAATCAGGGAGCCATCTTTGAATAAACAAATTTTCAGTGAGCTCAGCATTAAACAGTTCCTTATAAAAGCTGATACTTCACCTAAAATGATTCAGCCAAGTGAGCAATAAATGATAATCTTGTAAATCCTGCAAAGTATTTTTTCCAGTGAAAGAAATCTAAATGTTTAAAATGTTTTACAGGGGAGTTTGTGTGGCGTTAAGTGACAAAATAACAAAGCTGGAGAGGGATGGATCAAATGTTCTTGTGTAGATAACAAAATTGGGTGTTGTTCATTCACTCTGTTTTGTTAATCCACAAAGGGTGACAAGGCTTTGTTCTGGATTTAGGCCTGAAGTCTAAAGATGCTATTCCTTCCTGATATATTAGAAGTCTGTTATATCCTTTTAAAAACAAACTCGATTTGTTGAGTACGACTGTTCATCATTAACGCAATGCAGAGATGGTCGAGATGATCTGCTAAATTTCAAACCAAGCATCAGAGTGGGGAAGAAAGGTGATTTAAGTGCAACATGAATGTAACATAGTTGTTGATGTGAGTATTTGAGAAGCTGTTCATCTACTGGGACTTTCCCCACACAATCATCTCTAGAGTTTACTAGAGAAATATCGAGCGAGCGGCAGTCCTCGCGTTGATGTCAGAGGTCAGAGAAGAATAACTGCACTGCTTAAGGCAACAATAACTCAAATAACCACTTGTTACAACCACGGCGTGCAGAAACACATCTCTAAATGCAGAGCATGGTAAGCCTTGAAACTTACAGTAGCAGAAGACCAGACTGGGTCAGCTGAGAACAGGAAACCAAGGCTGGATGGTAGCATCAAAATTTGAATTCAGGCTCTTGGTGGTGTAATGTTGTGGGGACTACTTTTTTTGGCACACTTTGCTTAACTGAGCATTGTTTAAACACCTCAGCCAACCCGAGTTTTGTCGCTAACCATGCCGATCCTTGTATGACCACAGTGTACTCATCTTCAGAAAGCTGCTTCCAGCAAGATAACACAGGATGACAAAAATCCCAAATCCTCTCAGTTGGGTTTCTTGAGCATGACGGTGAGTTCGAGGTACTCAAATAGCTTGTACAATCCACCTTTGGAATGTGGTGTAATGAGAGATTCATATCATGGACCTGCAGCAACTGTGTGATGCTATCATGTCAACATGGACCAAAGGTGAGAGGAGGTCCAACCCCAAACTAGCATGCTGTAGCTAATAAAGTGGCCAGCAAGTGTTTCTATAGGGAAAATAAAGCTATACCCAATTAAAATCACATGTCAGACATGACAACATCCAGGTACAATCAAGTGAAGGGAAAGCTCTTACTTCCATTGTGACCAACTATGAAATTCACGTTTGGCCCAAACTGGAACGGACCAAAAGAATGATGGCACATGAAATTCTTCAGAGTGATGCTTTCAATGAGTCCAATGTCACCCTAAGAACACAAGCAGAAAACGATATTTAACCTTTAACGAGCCGGGAGGAGCAAAGACAAAACTTTGTGTGGGTTTTAATGTTAGGGCGAAATACTCACTGTAGAAAACTGAGCGAAGGCCTTGGAACAGATCCCCTGATGACTTGGGTTTGCATCATCTGGCGTATGTTCGATACTTGCAGCTGCGACTTTGCGGCTCTTGAAAGTTGTTGCTTCAGTGATCACTTTGCCTTTTCTCTTACTCATTTTAGAACAGATCACTGTCAACAGAGTTAACATGACAAAGCAAATGAGACACCATTATTTTTAACTCCCCCTATAGCTCAGCACTGTCAGCTTAAATGAAACTTTCACTCATTTTGCAAACTGATACGTTTTTAATTCTACTAATGCACAACCAGAACAACTTTTCTCGTTCAGTCTTAATCTATTAAACTGGGCAGATTTTAATGCTTCTATTAATAAGTGTGTCCACCTGCAAACGCCCTAAATAAGCCATCAGTATTAGTAGTAGTTCCTTGTTTAAATTTGCAATCAGAAGTGTAAATACGTCAGCGAGACATGCAGCAGTTTAGAGACAGCACCAAAAATGTATAGAGAAGCTTACACAGTGGTGAAAACTAATTTCTCATAGAGTCAGCATGTAAAAATAAAGAAATATGCATTTTGACTTGAAGTCAGGAAGCCGCCACCTAAACTAGCAGATTCAGCGGCGATACAAATAGATGATCAGCAGTGCAACATGTAGCTAAGCGTTTTGCTTCCACATGCAACTCTACATAACTACAGGCACCAGCAAGCCGAGCTACGCTGCATCTATAGGTCACAATGAGCTGGATCTGCTATGCCAGCTGCACCAACATGTAAGAGCCTCTGAGCTCAGTGAGAAAACAGTTTCCAAAAGTGCACACCAAAGTCCAGCTCTTTGTCTCACAACCCCCCCTGCAGACCTCCGCTAGAGCTCAGCTCTCGTGGATCACGAACAATATAGCACCTTGTTAGAAGTCGCCTACCATCGCTCGATCTCGTGGGAAGCCTTCAAAAATATTATGATCACGGGAAGAGTGTGCGTCGCTTTACGACTTCCTGGTCGTACGGTGTGACTGCGTGGAAAACGAGCCGCTGCCGTGACAGTTGTGGGTGTGATTTCGGTTCTAAACACGGAACACGAAGCGTGCAGCGTGATTGGCTCGGCATCATTGCTCGGCACCCACCTGTGTGCGTGCGTGGCCGTGTGCGCGCGCGCGCGCGTTCAAAACAAATGTAACAGTTTTTCCCGTTTTGTTTTTGTTTTGGCTGAAAATAGAAAAGCCGGGGGAGGGAGAGAGGAAGTGGAGGGAGGGACCGGGCTTTAAACTGTGCTGCATGTGGAGTTAGACTCTATATTTTATTTAATTTTATTAAAAAAACGAAAAGAAAACAACAACAAAAATGCAAACACATTGATCTCCGGGAGGATTTTGTGTCATGGCTCATCGAAGCCTTTAAAAGGCGTGAGTGCACGCCCCCATGTCCTCCTCCTACCGGATTCCAGTTCAGTTTAACGACAGGAACAAGATGAGACGTGTTGCCTGCAGCAGACGTGGTGAGAAAAAAAAATTTAAGCTGAAGATCCGTGTAACACATGTGAAAAAGAACGCAAACTAAACTGTGAAGCGACGGGCACTTTTGGTGACAAAAGTCTTAAACTACCCTTAATTTTATTTTGCTTGCAATACGCCAGGAAAAAAAACAGACCTGAGCAATTTATCTTCAGACTTTCTGAAGGTTTTTCAAACGTTTTCTTTGGTCACCTCATGTTTTCTTTTCTTTTTTTTCTTGATCTATGAGTCATTCAAGCATTAAAAATAGTCCCGTAACTCAAGCTTTGAATCAGTGTTGGTGACACATCATAGACAGCTTAGTAAATAACCAATACTGAATTGTATCTTTAGGCACTTGAGGCTAGTAGACTGTTTATTTTTGCACCAACAAGGTGATTCCCAAAGACCTATTCCCCGAAAACTTAGCATATCTATGCAAAGTCTGCAGTATTTGTTAAAAGATGTTTGTGGTGGCCAAAAACGTTTCAGGCCTAAAACTATCAACAGCAGACAAACAGTGAAGGTTACACTTCTAAGCGTTAAGAAAAGAGTGAGGAATCCAAGTTTGACATTTTTGGTTCCAGTGGTTGTACAAAGGAGGTCCGGAGAGAGAGGTACAACAGTGAGTGTCTACAGCCATCTGTAAAACATGTTAAAGCTGCATTTCAGCCAGTGGTGCTGGTGGTCTCTTAGCATCAGATTTTGATCCACAATACAACACCATCTGCGTCTGATTGGCAGCAGCTTTATTTTTAAGCATGACAATGACCCCAAACACAGTGCCAGTGCAGGAAAAGCATACCTGGATAGACATCTTTCACCTGAATAAACTTAAAGTTATATCTTTTAAAAATGTTGGCATGTTCTGCAGATGGACAGTAGATGGCACCGAATGCCAGTGTTGTGAAATTTAAATGATCTGCTTTCTCACCTGATCCTGAGTGTGTCTCTCCTCATCAGGCTGCCTGAGCTGTCTTTATGTGTAGTTTTTAATGTGCTAATAATGAGATGGGTCATTAAGTCCTGTGTATGACTGGTGGCGCCAGTGTTCGGCAGCCTCACCTCTGTCAGTGCGCCCCAGGGTGGCTGTGGCTACAATGTAGCTTGCCATCACTAGTGTGTGAATGTGTGTGTGAATGGGTGGATGACTGGTTGTTAGCGCTTTGGGGTCCTTAGGGACTAAGTAAAGCTCTATATAAATACAGGCCATTTACCATATAGCTTGTTTGTTTTGTAAATGAACACCACCAGTCTCACTGCAATTCTGTGGCCTGATTGAAGTTAGATTAAATTGCACATTACTTGTTAGTAGATCACAGTAGGTCAAAAAGAACTCAAACAGCTGCTGCATTTTTTTTGAGTGGTTTAAATGGCACAAATTTGTTTCTCTCTATCATCATATTTGTTTTTGTTCATCTGCTGTTGTCAGTTAAGTGAGCGGTTAACAGTCCAACAAGTGAATGTTTTTAAGAAACCCGAGACTCCTCTGCAGCCCAAGACATACAGACCTGAATAATAATCCTCTTCTTATAAGAATAAGCAATGAGATAAATGCATAAGTAAAATAGTTGAATGCACATGTGGCCAAATAATCATCTGGTGTGTTTAACAACTTTTCCAGTTACATTAGAAATTACTGCAAAGTCAGGTCAGATTATATACGTTTTGGTTGGTTAATGGTTAGAAAATAACAAAAATTGCTATCTCATGGAAATTATGCAAAGTGTTACTTTGTTTCTCTGCTAACAGTTCTGACATAGATGACTATAACACAAAAATGCATGCACCATCACCAAAATGTAAAAGTTGCATTTTAAAAATAAGGAACTATATCGATCCCACAGTACGTGGCGTTGCAGCAGTTGTGAAGTCAGTTCAGTCTTATTTGTATAAAACTGAATATAATTCAAATCTGTATGCCGTTGAACTCACAATAGCATCGCCTTTCCAGTTATTTATATTGGGAGTTTAAGATCCTACAATAATACAGAGAAAACCCCAACAATCAGATGACCGCCTGTGAACAAGCACTTGGCAACAATGGGAAGAAGAACCTTCCACCATAACCAGGCTCGGGGAGGGGCTGCTATCATTAAATGCAGAGTGGTAGTAACCTAGGCCACACTACAGTTTAGTACAATTTAGGTGCCTTTAAAAAAAATAATGGACTGAAGTTTTGTTTTTTTTCTTAAGTCGTAACACATTTGTCTTTACTATTTTGCAGATATATTTGATGTCTAAGCTTCACGATGTGTTCAATTCCTGGGCTTCCAGCACCAGGAACAGAAATCTCTGTTCTCATCACGAGGGTGAACCTGAAACCCAACTGTGGTCTTGTGGAATTATGGGTAAACATGGATGATGAGAAGAAACACATTTACGAGCAGATGAGAGAGGAAATTCAGACTCCTCACAGGAAGTTTTCTGGATTAGAAGGGAAACCAGGGGATCTCTGTCTGGTCTGCATCAACGAAACCTGGCACAGAGCTCGGATCGTATCGATTGAAAGTCAAACATACAGTCTTTTTCTAATTGATCAGGGGCAGCCCCACATTGCCGCAAGTGCAGTTTTAGCATGGGCTCAAAATGACAGCTTTCTCCTGCCTCCTGAAATCGAATGTTGCATACTTGCAAATATCTTGTCCCTTGAGAAAAATTTCCCTCATAGAGCTACAAAGTTTTTGATGTCTCTGCCTGGGAAGAAGTTTAGGGGACTCGTTCAATATGTACTGATGCCGGATAGGACAATTCTCCTTGACATACCAGTTGTTTCAAAGCACATGTGCAAGTCTAGAGTTGCAAAGAAGATCCCAGTGGAGGAATTTAAAAATATTGTACTGAAATGTCTAAATTTGCCCAATGATGAGTCTTCTGAGGCCTTTGATGTAACACAGGAACAGAGCCTGAATGTTAGCAGCCAATTTGCTAAACATAACCAATACTTTTACCCAGAGCTGCTTACTGACATTTTGGAAACGGTTTATGTGACTGAGGTAATTGATCCAGAAAATGTTTTTTGCCAGCTTGTTATTCTTTCAAAAGCAGTGAAGATATTGTCTGAACAGATCCATCAACACTATGAAGAGAGCTCCAGTTTTGGAGAGGAACTTCCGCAGAGCTGTGGGGATCCATGTGCTGCTAAAGGGACAGATGGCAGATGGTACCGCTCATTACTAAAGCAAAACATTGAGACCTGTGATGGTGCTGTAAAAGTTTTTCATGTGGATGAAGGAAAAAATGACTTGGTGCCTGTTGAAGACATCAGGCCACTGGCTGGCAAATTCCTGAGAATGCCAGTTATCACATATCGTTGTTCTCTAAATGGAATAAAAGAAAATGGCAGAGAGTGGACTGCAGTGCAGACAGATTTTTTGAAATCACTCCTGCTGAACAAGACTGTGGTGGTGACGTTTGACCACTATGATGCGACTCAAGATGTTTATAATGTTACACTCTATGCAGCTAATGCTACCTGTGTCAACAGTTCTTTTCTGGAGAAGGCAGACTTTATTCCCCTCTCTAAGCTTGAGCAGGATTTAATTGTCCAGAATGAATCTCTTAACTCATCCATTCTCAGTTTACTTGAAGATGAACAATGCATGAATTTACAGAACAAAGTCCATGTCATTCCTGATGGTATACCGGAGGGAACTGCGCCAAGCTCCAAAAACAAAACGGTCAATGGTGGACAAGAGTGTGCATCTCCTTCTTGTAACGGTGACATTTATACAAAAGCAAGCTCTGAACCTGCAGTAGATTGCAATGGGAATACTGCATCAAGTTTCTGCTCTGAGTTGCAAAGTGCTTGTCATGACAGTGCATTCACTGTAGGAAGTAGTGTCACTGTAAAGGTGTCTTGCATTGAAAGCCTACAGAAGTTCTGGTGTCAAATAACAGAAAATGAGGACTCCCTCAGATGCCTTATGCAAGATCTGCAAAATCACTATTCATCCGCCCGCTCTCAGCCACTTATTCAGTCCATCTGCGTTGCCCGTAATCCAGATGATAACATGTGGTACAGAGCAAGGATCGTTGCTAATAGCAATTCACCTGTTGTAGACGTGAGATTTATAGACTATGGTCAAATTCAAAAGGTCCCTCTGCAAGATGTGCACCCCATTGATCCAGCTTTCTTGCAGCTAAGTACTCAGGCTTTCCCATGTTGCTTATTCAGTCTGAAGAGTCCTACTTATCCTGTTACCACTACTTGGAATAGCGATGCCTTAGCAGAGTTTCACAAGTTTGTGGATTTAAGTGCGTCGACAGACAATAGTTTGAAATGTGTTGTAAAGGCAGTGGAATCTGATGAAGAAGGTCTGCTGCTTAATATGGTAGACATTCAGACTGCATCTGGTAGTGCACGCGAGCTTCTGGATAAGATATGTGCACAGTCTGAGGCACATCTGCAATCTCCTCCACAAGTCACATCTGATGTGTACAATTACTCCACATATAATATTGAGGTGGGTGGTAAAGAAAATGTGTGGATAACGTCTTCAGAGACTGTCAATCACTTCTACTGCCAACTGGACAGGAATGCCAAATTGTTTGACAAATTGATGGAAAGTGTTGCACAACTCCTTAGCGAGCCACAGCGCTCAGATCAGACTCTTGGACTCAATAGCTTGTGCTTTGCGAGGTACACTGATAATGAGTGGTACAGAGGTCAAGTAGTAGAAATGACTCCAAAGCACAAAGTGCACTTTGTGGACTATGGGGATACTCTTGTAGTCAGTGAAACTGATATCTGTCCCTTTCCCACTGAAGCGAGCGTGGCCAGGTCATTTCCAGTGCAGGCTATTCCCCTCGGACTGTTTGATGTCCCTGCAGAATTACCCCAGGAGGTCAACCAGTGGTTTGCAGATCGTGCTGTTGGCCGTAGTTTCACCATTTCCGTGGCAAAAGTGGAAAATGGAAAGCTAATTGTTGAACTGTATGATGGCTCAGTGAGTGTGAATATGAAAGTCAGAGAGAGGATGGCTAAAACTAAACAAAACAAAATGACCGATGTCAATCAGCAGACTGACCAGCACCACTTTAACAGCTTGAACAAAGGCTGTTCAGCACAAGAATCAGTATTGGTGGAGACAGCAGGACAAAATGGAGTCCATGGTAACGATAGGATGTCTGCTGCAGATGATTTAAAGGGGAGTTCAAAATCCACAGCTAATGTCGCTTCACCACGGATTGAGCATGCAACGGTTTTGGATGAAGGAACAAAACCCATAATGCTTGTCACTCTTGAAGACAAAACTGTGGCAGAGACTTCTGTTCAGATTTGCCACAGTGACTCAGACACACAGCACTCCAATTCTTGCCTTGAGAAAAACTTGACCATCTGCATGTACAATTGGCCAAATATTTCTCAAAAACGGATTGAGGACGTGTACGCTTCCTGCATTGTTGGACCACATTATTTCTGGTGTCAGTACAACACTGAAGATCTAAACATGATATCAAAGCTTGCTCAGGAAACTGGGCAAATTCAAGATGCAGTTTTTCCTGAGGTACTGGTGCCTGGAAGTCCATGCCTTGCTCTCTTTTCCAGTGACAACCAGTGGTACAGAGCTCAAGTAATTCAAAAGACTAACAGTACTCTCGATGTTCTATTTATTGACTATGGAAATGAGTCTGAAGTTAGCATTAAAGATGTGAGGTCAATACCCCAGCATCTGCTGGAGATTCCTCCTCAGGCATTTCTTTGCTTTCTAGATGGCTTTGAGTGTGAAGGCTCCTGGGATGATGACGTGTATGATGACTTCTACAATCTTGTGGTTGATAAGCCGCTCAAATTGACAGTCATTAATAAGGAAAAGTATTCAGAGATGGCGGTTCCTCAATATGCAGTGAATATTGAATGTGTTAAGATGTTCATCAGTAGCTTAGTGCAGGAAAACAGGAAATCACTGTCAGGAGAAAATTCAGAGAACCAGACTGATCAAGCAGAAAGTTTCTCCCAAGGCATTCAAACTGAGAACAACACAACTCATTTTGATGCTCCCAAAGGAAATGACAATCTTTGCATGTACAAAGAGCCACAGCTTTCCCAAATCGATGCAGAGACTGTATATGCTTCTTGCATTGGGGATCCCTTTTACTTCTGGTGCCAGTATGCCAACACAGAAGGTCTCCGTGAAGTGTCACAGCTTGTTCAGGAAGCCGGAGAGGCACAGAAGGACACGATGCTCCATGAGACTCCTCATCCAGGGAGTCCATGCCTCGCTCTATATTCCAGTGACAACCAATGGTACAGAGCCCAAGTAATTGAGAAAGCGGACAGCACACTGCATGTTTTGTTCATTGACTGTGGAAGCGAGTCCGAGATTGACATCAGGAACATCAGATCATTATCCCAGCCTCTGCTGGAAAAGGCTCCTCAGGCCTTTTTGTGCTGCTTAAATGGATTTAAGGAGTCCGAGGGCTCCTGGAATGACTCAGTTTACGATGACTTTTACACTCTTTTGATTAATAAACCACTTAATCTCAGAGTAATCAGCATAGGAAACCACTCAGAGGTTGGTGTTCCTCAGTATCATGTTGAAATTGAGTGTGAAGGAGTGGCTGTGAACACACTAATGCAGAAATACTGGAATCCGGTTACAGAAGAGTGTGTTGATGCTGAAAGCCATCAAACAGAAAACCTCCCACAGGGTGGTCAGACTGAACCTGATGTGAAACAAATTTGCGTTGCAGAAGAAAATGTTTTTAAATGCATGTACAAAGAGCCGCGACTTTCCCCCAACGATACAGAGATGGTATATGCATCTTGTATTGTGGGACCACATTTCTTCTGGTGTCAATATGCCAACACAGAGGACCTCTGCAAAGTGTCGCAGCTTGCTCAGGAAGCAGGAGAGACACAGCAAAAACTGTTCCCCGAGACTCCTGGTCCAGGCAGTCCATGCCTCGCTCTGTATTCCGATGACAACCAATGGTACAGAGCCCAGGTTATTGAGAACGCTGAAACTTCACTGCATGTTGTGTTCATTGACTATGGAAATGAGTCTCAAGTTGACATCGGTGATATAAGATCACTGCCTCAGACTCTGTTGGAGAAGGCTCCTCAGGCCTTTTTGTGCTGCTTAAATGGATTTAAGGAGTCTGAGGAGTCTTGGGATGACACAGTTTATGATGACTTTTTCAACCTTGTGATTAATAAACCACTCAGACTGACAGTAATCAGCATCGGAGACCACTCGGACATCACTGTTCCTCAGTATCACGTTAAAATTGAGTGTGAGGGAGTGAATGTGAACAAACAAATGCACAAATACTGGAAAGGAGTGGCCAGAGATGGTGCCTTGGCAGAAAGTGTGGAATCAGGTTAGTAGACTGCTAGTTAGTGTTACTGAAATGACTGAAAGGTCCTTTGCTAGTTTAGTTTATCTTGACTTTTTTTTTTTTTCTTCAGGATACAAGGATGAAACCAGTGCCAAGGACGAGATTGACGAGGCTTAAAAGCTGTCAAGTGATACGGCAATCGGTACGTTTAATACATAAAGGTCTCTTTTTGATAAATGCTTCTTTTTTTTATGTATTATTAACAGCAACTCACAGATGAATTATCTATCAAAAGTAAATTTCCAGAAATGGAGAATTAATGACAGCACTAAAAAAAAATCTTTCTTTGTTTCTTCCAGCTCTGGGGAGCCAAAATGTGTCTGATACGTTGTTTCAATATGAAGTAACAATTTGTCTTATTACATTTTTTATTTTTATATTTGTCCCAATAAAGTGTTTACATAGATTAAAACTGGTTTGTTTATTTATTTTCATGGTTTCTAAACATTTGAACAGATAGTTTTGCAGACTGCAGTGGCTGGCAGATTTGCAGCTGCTTAGCATTTGTACTCTGATTAAAAGAACAGTAATGCAGACTTGGAATAAATCTCTACAACCAAATCATCAAGATGAATGTATAAATAAAAGGGATTTAGTCTTAGCTTTTATAGCTTTTAGATTTGTTTGGATTTATTGTTATAACAGGTTATAATATTCTTTACCAGGTCAAGTCTCTAGAAACGCGTACAGAGTCATATTTTTGTTTTTTGACAATCCTTAAAGATGGTTTGATTCCTAGAGCAGTTTTTACTTTTAATCCAAAATGACTTGCATTTGCTTATAATAAAGATTTGAGCATTAACAATTGGTGCTGTTTAATTTTTATTTTTTTTCTATGGATATTTATTTGGCATTTCATTTATGAAACAACGGTCACTTTAAGGCACTTTATGTCTTAGCGTAGAATCTCTGAGTGGAAAACTCAAACTATCAGTGCTGGCTCATGGGGTATTATCTAAGTAATTTTTGAGATTGGAAAAAAAAAACTCCTTACAGTTTAGAAACTTCTAATGGGAAGAAACGTTGAGCAGAACCAGGCTCAGGGAGGGGGAAGCCATCTGCTGCAACTGTCTGGGGCAGAAAGGAAAGAGAAAAAGGGCACACACAGAGAGATGAGACAAAAATCGACTGTGGCATGAAAATTAACATTAATGACATGCTGCAGTGGTGTATAAACACCTGGGGAAGAAATGCTCGGTGCATTTAGGAAGCCCCTCCACAAGCCCGAGCCTTTAATGGCGAGATGTTCAGGCTGAACCAGCCCTAACTATAAGCTTGATCAGAAAGGAAAGATTTAAGCGTAATCTTAAAAGTAGAGAGCATGTCTTCAAAGTCTTGAATCTAGATGAAGGGATCAGTGTTGGTCAAGTTACTTGAAAAAAGTAATCAGTAACTAATTACTGATTACTTCCCCCCAAAAGTATTCCCGTTACTTTACTGATTACTTATTTTCAAAAGTAATTAATTACTTAGTTACTTTTTAAAAACACGATTTACAACCTGAATAGGTAATAAAGCAATAGATCTTTCAGCCCACTTTTTCTGCATAATCCATCATACAAAAGGTAATAAAATGGAAAAGTCTTTTTTTTAAAACTTGTTTTATTAGTTTTAATCTTTTAACTTTATGCATCAAGCAAAAATTAAATTATATGCACCATTCTCTGACTGGAAGAAATTTGTTTAACATTTAAACCTATTTTCTGCACATTCCAGCACATAATTTATTTTTTATTTTTTTGTGTTTACACTCAGTCTTTCAAATAGATGCAAGTAAAACACAGCAGAAAATAAATAACATCAAAGACTAGCGGTCCTGTTGCTCTATTTTCACCTGTAAAGCAGAAGTGGCGTAGGCAGAGGTTTGCCCCGGTGCAGGTGAGCCGCAGCGGTCAGTGGAAGAATCCGTGAGTTTCCCATTACGTGGTAGCGCACTCCCGGTGCTTGCTTGGAAGTTTAGGTGGTTTTTTTCACTGTAAAAAGAAGTTTTACACTTGCAAGAAAATCAGGGTTTTAGTAATGCAGTAACGCAGCGTTCCTACGGGAAAGTAACGGTAATCTAATTACCGTTTTTGCAATAGTAATCCCTTACTTTACTCGTTACTTGAAAAAAGTAATCAGATTACAGTAACTCGTTACTGCCCATCTCTGGAAGGGATACATGTGTGGCAGGTTCAAAATTACTAAAGTCAAGAAAAAATGTACTGGGGTAATAAATGTGCTTCATGTAGGCCCATTAGATCTGGGAATTGTTTGTCAGCAGATGTGGAAAACCAGTATAGAGTCATGAATGTGAATAAAATAATGTTGTAACTAATAAAGCAATTAATTAAGAATCTGGCTATATCTGTGAAGCACAGGACACTTAAAATGTTAGCCTGATTTATTTCCACACTAAAAACAGACACAATGTGGATTGTGTTACCTTTTTTTTACTTGTTATAGCACATAAAATGAGTTTTCACTTCCTAAGACAGGCTAGCCTTACTTAAATCGCGTCCTTGCTGTTTTTGAATAATAATAATAATATATTTTTATTAATATATTATTATTATTGATAACGATCTAGACACGCCCTGGTTTCCTTTCCGCGTTTTTACCTTCAGGTTAGGAGCCATCTAGTGTTGATCCGTTGCTAGGATCCACTGTTGCTAGGTTAAAATGTCAGAGTTGCACCAAGCTGCAGCAGCAGGCGACTGTGATCAAGTTGAGGAGCTTCTGAGGGAAAATAAGTGCAATCCCAACCAGAAAGACATCGACTGGTACAGCAAGACACCTCTCCACTGGGCAGCGGCTAAAGGTAGTTCGTTAAATACGTGAAAATGAGGCGTATCCGTGTCCCCTGGTGACTGCGCAAGTCTTGGGCTCAAATTACCTGTTCGCATTCGGTGTAAAATGAAAATGAAAAATGTGATTAGACCACGTGTACGCTGTTTATGCAACATAAATGTTAGTGTCAGTACACTAAACTGCGCTTTATACCGTGCGTAAAAACGATTTAGGCACAAAGTCGGAATTCATGAATATTTGTTAGAGCTGCCTTTTCACTAAATATTTAATACAGTAGACAGCATTCATTAAAAATACTTTGGAAACAGTTTCTCCTTTAATAGCCATAAAGATGACGATTTTTCTGTAAAAGCTTGACAAAAAAAAGCCCTTTCCTCAATTCTATTGATTCAACATTGAAATCTGACATTACATCAAATTTTTAAACTACATTAATATTGAAACAATATCAGAGTCGGATAAAATACATTTTAAAGTTCAACATTGATGTTGAACATTTATTTTATATCAATTTTTCACGCTCTGATAAAAGTGAATCAGTGTTGAATTCTGATGTTGATTTTTCCATCACTTTTGCATGCTCCGTTAATAGTGAAGCAACAATGAAATAATCCTTTAAAAATCAACAGGACTAATACTAAACCACTGCAAATTACCATCAGCATTTAAACCTGTGCATAAGACAGTTGTGTATGATCTAAAAACAGGATAACCATTATCTGTTAAACATTATGTTACAATTTAACATGTCCATAATAATATCCCAATATTATTAAGCATTACGTTTTTGCATCTTTGCATCAATTAAGAACAGTTTATTATATAAAAACTTTTTTTTTTGTTCAGTGTATTATTTTGAATTCATTGATTCTAATTTACTCTGGAATGGGGCTGGATATTGGGTGTCCTGCACCACCCATCTGATCTGGAGCACATAGGAGCCATTCCTGCACTTGTTGGGCAAAGGCAAATTCAGAAACTGCATTTACCCTCAGCTGCTGAGTCAGGCCATCTGAGACAAAAAACAAAATGTGAGCCAACATGGGAGCTACAGGCCAACCTTGTAGTTTGCTAAGAATCAGAGTTTTGAGTTGCTGCGTCCAGACCAGTCTCTAAATATTCAACAATGTCTTTTTTGTGCTTGTATGTTAAAACTGTGATTACACACTATAGCCAATTTTTTTAGGTACACCTTTTCAACATCTCGTTTATTGTCATTTCTAATGAGCCAATCAGATTGCAGAAACGCAGTACTTTTAGGCATGTGCGGCACTGTACAAAAGCCTTGCACTACACCTCATTTCTTTATATTTTGCTTCCAAGGTGCCAGACTTGTTGGTAAATTTTTACCGAAACTACTACCTTGACCTCAACAATAGTTTTCCAGTCTTTCAACATTATTTGGACATGCTTGGCCTGCTTTTTTACTCATTTTCAGTCCGGTCCTTGTACCTGACCATTTTTAGAGGAATCAAGGAAAAAACGTGACTGGACTTTTCTTGAAGATGTTTCGCCTCTCATCCGAGAAGCTTGTTCAGTTCTAAGATTAGATGGTGGAGAGTCCCAAGTGCGAGTTGTCCCTTAAGAGGGTCATTGACCCACTATTGATGAAAGGTGGCTTTTTCACACACACGCAATAGACAAAGACAACATCTCCCAAGATTTCAAACATCGAGAGGTCTCTTTTCAGGTTTTCTGGCTATTTAGGGCGAGGCAAGGTCTCACAATGGTTTCACCCAAAACCTCTGCTATGGCCCACACCCTTTTTCACACCTTGAAAAAGGGTGTGGGGCATTATTAGCAAAGGTTTTGGGTGAAGCCATTGTGAGACTCTCCACACTGCTGGAGTAAATATACTTCGTTACTGTACTTAAATAGAATTTTCCGTTCTCTGCACTTTACTTGAGTATTTATGACTACCTTTTTACTTTTTCTCCCTACATTTTTAAAGAAAATCTGTACTTCATCAGCACTACAGGAGAGGAGACGCATGAAAAGAGTGGCTTTTTGTGTGTCAGGCATGCTCCTAGCTAAAGGTCCAGCTGCTGTTTTTTACAGGGAGAGAAATGAGAGCCAAAACCTTAAGGAGGGTCCCTGAAAACGTTTATAAAACACTCTGCACAATAATTTTCCCAATAGCCCTAATTCATCAAATTAAGTATTCTTAACTTGCTCACAAACTAATTATATCTTTCCATAGGACACACAGAAATGGTGAGGATACTTATAAAGCATGGAGCCAGACCATGCCTGAGGACAGAGTATGGGTGGACCCCTGCCCATTTTGCTGCAGAGTCTGGTCGGCTGGCAGTGCTGCGGTTGCTGCACTCACTCCATGCACCTATTGATAAGGAGGACTGCTGTGGAGACAAGCCAGCGCGTATAGCCGAGATATACGGACACCAAGACTGTGTTAGATTCCTTAAAAAGTATGACATGAAGCCCGGTTCTCAAATTCTTGTAATTTTAATAACAATAAACTATATATAATATAATGCTTGTACATGATTAATATATGGTCTTGTTTTGTGTGTTACAGAGCAGAGATAGAGGGCGAGGTTTATCGCAAGCTATCAGCGCGAGAAGGGCTTTCAGTGGATGACACAGATGAGGAGTGGGCAGAACGGGACAAACAAAACTTAAAAACTGAAACAAGATGTGAGCCCAAATCCCATTTACAGAAATAAAATCCTCACGCAGGTTTTCTTCTATCCTTTCAGCTGAGAGTTTTCCTTCAGCTCTTCACTGCTAAGTGCTATTTAAAACATGCAATGTACAGTATTATTAAAGCACATTTCATATGAATATGTATATTGAACAAAGAAAGACAGATAAGTGTAATAATTATTAAAACTTCTGATTTGTATTACTGCAAGTAAAACAAAATAAACAACAAAGAAACAGTCACATCAAAGAGTAAATGTAGCTCATGAATCAAATATATTGGATTTAAATGTAGTGTTTTGTGAGTATACATGTGTGCAGGTGTTGTTTAGGAATTTTTAGTTGTTGTTTCCAAATTTGTGGAGCTTTCGCTGATGGTTGGTGGAGCCTGCAGAACAGAGGAAACAGATGTGCGTCATTCATTATGAGTTACCACGGTTATTTACGAACAAGCTGTGGTTCACTTACTTTTTTCCTGAAAGAATTCAGCAGTGCTTCACGGGTCTGTGAAAATCAGAATAAAAACATTTGATGAAAAGATTTCCAAGGATATTTTTGATGACTGTTGATAATAATTTCATTAAAATAATTGAAATGACACAGAATTAACCTGAGAACAACTACAACAATAATGACATTGATTCAGCTGTGGATTTTACATCATCCACTCCTGCCATTGGCTTCAAACTTTAAATATATTCAAATGTTATCACAGTGATACAGCAGCATCTAACTAAAACTAGGTAGGCCTCTTATCTCTAGAAGTAAATGACTTTACCATTCTGTCCCCCAGGCACGTGGTCAACAAAATAAACAAACCCTAGAAATGAAAAACAAGCATTTTTAAAAAAAAGTAATACTTTTAGCAGAACAGATATTGAGTCTGATCAGTTTAATAATTGTGACCATACCTGGAATGCATTGAGCACAACAAAAGCGTAGTTCACAGCTAAAGTCACAGCTCCAGCTGTGAGGTCCATAATAAATGTTGCAAATCCAAAAATCCATGGCAAACCAAAGATTGGAGTCAGAAGAATAACTGATCTCAGGACAGTTTTGGCGGCCTGTATTTCTTTCTCATGAGACTTTTCTCTGCTCCTATGTTCCAGAAGCTTCATGATTACCACTATCATGGCAAACAAGTTGATGAAAACAATTATACCAACTGGGAGAATGAATGTATAGATGGTTCCTTTCAGAAGTCCAGAATAAACCAGCCAACATGTTTCCAAACAGAAATACGCGTCTTGAGCGCCGCCGTTGTTGGTGAGAAATGTGATGAAAACAATGAGAAAAGGACAAACGTAGCCCAGGACCAACGAGAACCTCAGATAGGTTTTCTTGCCCACTTTGTGAAACAGGAAAACTGCCTGATGAAGGAGCATGGTGCTCAGGCTCAACATCCAAAAGAACATGGCCAGGTAGCAGAAATGCTTCAGAAGAGCTGCAATTCTACACCAGATTTCTGAAATGATCTCTGGTTGAGAAGATGCCAGAAAACAGCAATCTGCCACCAGCAAACAAAGAGAAATGTTCACGTGGGCGGTGTGGCGCAAATGTAGAGTATTTGTCTTGACTACTTTGCTCCAGACGATCAGTTCTATCAGGAGGCTGATAACGAGTGACACCACTGATGCAGAAAGTCCAGCGTACGTTATCTCGGTCATGTAAGGGATTTCAATGGGATACCGAGACATCAGAATGGCAAATGAAGTCAGATGATTGCAAATGCACTCGTCAGGTTTAGAATCGCCCCCCCATACACATCCTTCATCTGTCCAATTGCTCTGGTTGTAGTTCCATGAGACACATTGCAATTTAACATGGCGACGCCTTGGTGTGAGCAATGGGAACTTTAGTGTAATCTCAAGGTTTTCTTTTCCCCGTTGAGTGGTTGTTGACACAACAATGCTGTTGATGTTAAATGCTTCTGTTGTATTGGGCAAATAGTCCTGCAGGTATTTGAATCCAGCTGTTTTTACGATGCCATTTCCTGAGTTTTTAACAGTGACTGTGGCATTGAACACCGTATTGGTGCATTCATCTTCGCTGCATGTCTGTACATGCAAGTTAGTTAGATTTGAATCATTACTTATGTTTGATATCGCAATTAAATTCTCAACTGACTGCAGATATTTCTCAGCCAGGCTCTTGTTACTTTCAGGATCCGGTTTATTCCACGAGTTTCCAAGAGACCCATCCAGCAGATTACTAGATGAGGCCAGGAAATTCTGAAAAGAAAGACAAAGGTTTGCAGCTCATATAGCTGTGATGTTCCCATTAAAGATTAATCATAAAAAATGAGTTAGTTGTCACTCGTCAGCAGCTGTTTTATGGTATATGGTTTAAATGAGCAATGAACTTGGTGTAAAAGTTAAATAGTGAGACTGTACTACTAATGTATGTAAATAGCAATAAATACATTGACCAATACTGGAGATTTGTTTCATTGTAACTCTTAAGGATTGTAACTTTAAATACAAGTATTTATGCTTATCGATCTTAATGTTTTAAATGTTTTTAAATACTAATAAGAAAGATATTCTTTGGTGCTTACGTTACTTGTGGTTGTGTCATTTACACCATGGTCTGTCAGAATGATAGACATGGTGCTGATCACTTGAACTGATGCATTCAAATTGGGAAACGTGTTAATAGTCTGTGGATTTTGAGTGGCATTGGTAAGACTAAAAAATATTGACTCTGCGTTTTTTTCTAATGCCCCAAGTCCAGTGCCAGAAATCTGTAACAAGAGCACATATGCATTAGTCAAGCTTAACTGTGTCAGATGTAACTGTGTCAGCGACTTTAACAAAAACACTAGAGTACTTTCCATTTTCCTGTCCTGTAAAAATAGCAAAACAGTTGGATAATTTGTTGCTTTATATTAATACGATTACTTTCCTTTCATGTGTAAAAAACAAAATAAAAAAATAAAAAGTGATAAGTTATAAAATTTAGGCTTACCGCTGCATTTTGCAGTATATTGTCGAGGTCGAAGTTCACACATTTTGATTCTTCCTTTCTCCATATCCCCTCCAAGCTGAAAATATTAATTAAAAAAATTTAATGTTACACATAAATTCTAATATATATACTGCTTAAATAATTTCCTTAATCAAAATGCAAACAATTATAGTTTTTGGACAGTAAAAGAAACAGAACTTTTAATCCAAATAAATAAATAAAAATAAATTATTATTATTATTTACATTATTACATACTACACATGATTGGTTATATTCTTACTCGCATTTCCTTGTTCTTTGCCCAGCAGAGTTTTTGCATTTTAAAACTGCAGTAAAAGTAGCTTTTGTGTCTTCCCAGTCACCTTCAGCTGGACAGTACTTATCATTTACTGTTTTAGGGAAGAAAATTTCATATAGTTACAAAGACAATATTCTAAAACTGTTAAAACTGAATTTGTCACAAAAAAAATTTCCTGTAAAGCATACAAATATATAAATATTTGATCCTTCAATGAAGTAATAAGTATTTCCAGAATTTAGTCATGACTGCACAATCCTTGCCAGATTTTACCCAAATGTATTTTACAATGTAGTATAATTCAGTATGTCACAATTACTATATTATTATACACTAATATCGTGCACCCTCTTTCAATTGCAAGGTTTTATATATCCATCCATTCGCTTCCGCTTATCCTTTTCAGGGTCGCGGGGGGTGCTGGAGCCTATCCCAGCTGTCATAGGGCGAGAGGCGGGGTACACCCTGGACAGGTCGCAGGGCCAATATATACATCCTTTATATATCAGGATGTAATTTAAAAAACTTGTCTGGACTATAGAAAGTTCTGAAATTATATAATTGCAACCTCAGATAAACAAATGGCCTCACATGCAACTCTAGAAACTAATACAGTACAGATTAGTTCATGGTTGACTCAGTGACTGAAAGGTGCCCGGGTCCTGTTCCATCACAGGACCTGGACATCAACCCTTCACTGTGCTGACAGTTGGCATGAGCTGTTTGTGATGATATGTTGTGTTTGTTTTTTGCCAGAACTTCTCCCCTCTGGTCTTGACCTTTCAAAGGACATTGTTCCTGAAGTCTTGTAGTTTGTTCAGTTGCAGTTTTTCAAACCTAAGCTGTGCTGCCATGTTCATTTTTTAGAGACGAAGATCACTCCTGACAGCCTTTACAAAACAAGCCATACTTATTCTTCTTTTTCCAATTGTATTCTGATTAACTTCAACATTTAACATGCTAACTGAGGCTCATAGAGTCTAAGATTGACTTTGCAAGAATGTGCCCTCCTGGGAAGATTGACAGCTGTTTTTAATATTTCTGACTTCGAATATTTTGCAATGATAGACTTCAAATTGTTTGTAAATGGCCTTATAACCCAGCCCAAGATGGGGAGTAACAGTTGTTGATGTCTTTTTGCTTTTTTTTTTTTGCATTAACACATTACTGAATTCTCCAGACCAGCAAAGTGACAAAACATCTGCTTTTATTGAGGCGCTCACACTTACTGACAGCCTGTTAATCTATACAAAATACAAATATAAACAAAACCCATAATAACATATGTGTGTCTTAGAGATACATATGTGACTTCTTTTTAAACTTGTATATCTTTTATTTTTCTTGAAATGAATTAGGAATCGTTTTGGGGCATTTAAAATGATTCATTTGACTGTTGTCTTTAAGGTAAGTAATCATTTAAAAATGTTTCAGGCAGTTTATGTTAAAATATCAGAACCTGTTGTTGTGAACTGGCACAAATGAATGAAATCAGATTCATTTGTTTGTTGAAAGTTTTATAGTTACTTAGTTCTTTTTTTTTACTTCATTGTGGGATCATTTGTGGGTAATTATGCCTTCAATAATTCCCATTGCAAAATACAAAGACATACCGGAAATGATATTGAAGCGCACTGTAGCCTGTCTTACATTCCCAAGTCTGTTGGTAAATGTACACACTCTTGTATCTACACTTGTTCTATGAGCACAGATGATTATTTTACTAGTTGTATAAACTAGTATGTTGCCGCCTGCAAGAATTGAATATTCATGTCATTTATTTTCAGAACAATTTTGCATAATAAATATTTTAATTGAAATTAAATGAGACCAAATAAATTACTTACTCTGAGTTTCTAATTGGCCTTTGAGACCTCCATCCCATGTGACATTATAAGGTTCAGTACTATTGCTTATCTCACATTTGGCTTTTGCTTGGAGAATATCATTTTCGGTTTTACAGCGTGGAAATGATGGCTCCGTGAAGACGTCAATGTTCGGTAATAGTGCTACATCCAGTTGAGCACTGGCTTTGTGTAACATGTTGACTGTACAGCCTGATGTGATGCAATTACCCGTTTGGTGATAGATACATGAGAACTGTCCTAAGAAGCAAACACAAGTGGGGTTAAAGCCAGCAGATTTTGTGATTTAGGTTGATGTTCAATTCTGGATTCTTTTCATTCTGTTTGTTTCTGGTCCATAGAGGGGTGGTTGGAGGGGGGGGGGGGGCTTTCACATGTGTGTTAAAAGTACATTTCTTCTGTTTTGCCATCATTGTATCATCTTTAATTATTAACAGTACCAATAATAATATAATGGAACATTCATACATACCATTCCAGAGTTCTGTGACGTTACGGAGGTTGACTGTACTGTTAGTTCGTGATGATGTATAAACTGTTGAAACTGTTCCAGTAGTTATGTCATATTGCCCTTTGCTATTTATTATACTCCATTGTGGGTAAATTTTCAGGTCCTCTTTGGTTGTGCATCTGATCACTTGGTTGGTGGCATCATAAGGCACAGGCATTGGTGGCATCTTTAAGTTGACAAGACCTGTGGAGGAAAAAATAATAATAATGAAATTTCAGTCCCTGAAACTTAAAAACCTATCCAGTGCTGTGAACACCACAGATTGAAGGTACTGTTTTGGAGCAACAGAATAAATCTTAAAATTATTATAAACTAAAACTAGATGCATAAAGATCTGTGACTTTCATTTTATCTTCATCAGAGTAATGATTGCATCCATAACAAATCTGATTTCACTTTGGGTTTTGTTTTTTTGTTTTTTGGTGGACAGAAAATGATGATCATGGAGAACTAAGGAGAGAACAGAATTTACAGAATTTTTAAACTCACATGTTGGAAAGAATTTCTTGCATACAGTATACAATGCACCCCTCTGCAGCAAGATTACATTACCTGAAGTCTCCATATCAAGCGAGGTGGACAGACTTTGGCCAATCTTTACTGAATTACTTATCAGAGCTTGTGAATCGATGCTGGAGGCGATGATTATTTTAAAGTCTGCAATGATGCCACCAATCCTTCAAACAAACAAGAAAAAGAGTGATTTTACATTTTTATTAGATAAATGTAAAAACAGAATATTTTATTTGTAATTGCACGAATATACCTGAATCTTGTAATGTTTAAAAAGTCAAATCCCCACAGAGTGCTGTACACTGTTTTCATCTAAGAGGTAACAAAGGATGGAAATAAAGTGAATAACAGTAATTTCTATTTTCAAGGTTAAAAATTATGCTGTATACATTTAAATGCATTTTGAGAAAAACATTATTACCTTTGTCAACAACCCATCACTGCAATTTGCATATTTAGGGTTTGTTATATCTTCCAAACAATCTGTATATGTAGACCCCTGCAGTCTAAGAGACCCTGTGATGGTAACTGTGAGCAAGAAAATGTCATTTTGGGGGATGCTTTTAACCTTGATGCTCACAAATAACCAGATGTGCAAAAACAGTTAAATTGACTTAATACCTGTGGTGTTTAGGACACATTTTGCATCTGCACTTTTATCCAAAGTGCATGTTGCATTGCCACAACATTTTGGATTAGACTGACAGAAAGTATCGCTCCATCTGTGGTCTGGTTTGCATTCACATTCTTTGCTGCCGGTACCATTTGTGCACACTTATGAGGACAAGAGTTATTCAGGGTTAGAGTTAGAGGTTATATAAGTATTTTCTTCATAAATCACAGCATGATGTGGAAGATTGGAAATTAGTTTACCTGTTGTCATTACAGGTGCTACAACAAATGTATTGTTACACGTAAAATTCTTCAGTATGCTCGTGATATTTGCAATTGCACTTTTGTCTATTATCAGTTTGGCATAAAGCATTTGTGTTGAATTATCAGCCTGTGAAAGAAAAGTGATTCCATTTTTTTCTTCTTTTTTTATTTTATTTCATGCTACAGTTGAACTTTAAGATCAAAATGTGTAATTGTGTGTAATCAACAAACCTGACAGAAGTTTATGCCCAAGATGTAAAGAAATAAAAAGGTCCACATCCTGTTTTGGGAAAAATAAATGATATTTTTAAAAAGCATTTGGAGTACACAGCATGCTATAATTAAAATATTCCGCTTCAAAACAAATGAAGGTGATGCATGAAAAAGATTTTCTGTCACTTTATCTTTCCTGTTTTGCACACATGAGAGAGGAAAAAAAACACATTTGAATATGATGCAGTACAAAGAAATCCGCTTATCTCGAAAGAACAGTTAAACTGTGCAGGTGTATCTGATAAAGTGTGTGTGTGTAGCTTGTATTACAGCACTAGCTCTGTAAACAAGTAAGTTCCTAAAAAATTGGATGATGTGTAAAAAGGCGGTGCAATGATTGGTAATCATTTGACTAAATATAGTTCAAGTACAACATAAACACCTTTTTTGGGGAGAAAAATATATCCGCAGCAAGCTACAAAATACTCTAAGAATGAAAAAGAAATGTAGATTCTATGTTGTATGATAGACATTAAATAGTAAAAACAAATCCACACACAAGAGACAAAGCTGAACTCTAATATAGAACGGCCATTACTGTTGAGCCTGGAATTACAAACCGTTCCATCCATCCTGCCAGGCTATCACACAGAGGAACTATTCATGCCCACATTCACACCTCCCTCCAGTTTAGAGTATGTTAACCTAACTTAGCTGTCTTTTGAATGTAGGGTGTGGCGTACCCTGTGGCAACTCACGGCATCACGGGGAACTCATGCAAACTCCAGGCAGAAAGCTCCAACAGGCTGGTGACTTAAAACCCAGGACCTTCATGCTTTTAATTAACAGAGCTAACCACTCCATCACTGTGCAATCCAATTTAAAAAGAGATGTGATATAATACTATGTATGGAAATCACTGCTTGGGCTCAAGAACACTTCTGAAAGACTCATTACAGCACGACCATGTCAGACCATATTTTATGTGGTTGTGTACAGTATGGCTCCTAAACTGGCCTGTCCAATGTCCAAATCTTTCACACACTGCAAACATGTGGACCACAAAAGCAAAAAAGGTGATGCGGCACAGCCTTCTTTAACCCTCTCAGGCTCAAATTAAGTTTTAGTTGCTAATGGACAACCAAGTCCTGCAGTGGTACTTCTGAGTAAAAAAAAAAATGTATGTGGGGTAATCAGGTTGTTAGTTTTTAACCGTTGCAAATCGGCAACGCCTGCCTGGAGAGGGTTAAAAATATTTTTTAAAAAGGTTTTAGATTTTTTTATGTTTTAGGTTATATCATTTATACTCAAGCAAACCAAGCGATTCAGAATCTGAAAACTTTATTAATCCCAGAGGAAGTTTTGCAGTCTCAGTTTCTCCAAGATAGTAAGGACATGATCGAAAACTGCCAATATTAATAGTGTAAAAATGCTCTAATATAAATATCCTGATATATTACACAAAAAAAATTACATTTAAAGCTGACACTGAGGCGCTTATCAGACCGACAGCCAGAAATCATACCCACAAATCAGCATCAAACTTCAAATACATTTACAAACAATTCTGGCGGAGCTCACGGGCGCATCACTGCAACTCCCCCTGGCTTCTGCTCCGCGGCTGCTGAGTGAGCCCTCATCTGGGACTCTCCTCAGCTCTTTCTGGGACAGTGGCGCGGCTGCCCCTCTGTTGGTCTTCCTTGGTCTCTTGTGTTCTGGGGGCCTCTGGATGTCTGGAGTTTTGATCTCCTCCATATCTGCTTCATGCCCTGGAGGACGGGGCTGTGGCCCCCCCACACCCTCTAGCAGATTATTACATGAAGGAACCTTTTAAAAAAAAACAAGCGCGTCCATGCTCACAGGTGTACACACGGGTGATCACACCCACAAACTACACCCTTTTTGGCTCCTACCTCAAAGCACACTGTGTTCTGTTGATCTTATGTGCTGCACAATAATGTTTAATATTTAGTATTTGCTGTCATATTCCCATATATCATTGTGATGTTGTTTATTCTATTACTCTTGTTCTCTTCTGCTTGTTTTCTTTTTTCTTTCTCAACAGGTGATCCAGGTGATCGATAGATGCATTTTCTTTTTCTTTTTCTGCCCGTTCTGTTGGTTTTTGTTTTTTGCCCTTTTCCCCCGTCCCTCTTCTCAGCTGTTTCTCTTTCCCTCTTTCTTTCTCCCCTTCTTTCCCCCAGTCAAGTCTGTCCCGTATTCAGCAAGTGAAAATAAAATAAACAATAAAAGATGACTCAAATGGACCATTACGACAAGGCTGGGATGGTCAATTTGGTAAAGTAAATCTGTTGGGCATCTTTCTTTGCCTTTAGACAATAATTCTGATGGCAAAAGAGCCAAACGGGACAGGCAACAAAAAAACAAAAAAACAAAAACAATCCCAAGTTTCAAAACACTATTTTCAATTCGTTTTAAATGATACTTTACACACATATCCAAACATTTTTGTGAAAGCGTCACTAACCTGCTGTACAAGATGGTAGACGGACCCATCGGTGCTCAGAAATGATGAACTATCAACTGATGGAGCTCTCCCTACAGCAACTTACAAGGTCGGCAGAAGACTAAAACCTGGTGTCTAGTAATAGGAGTATATGATGAGTTACTGTAAGAGGTTACTGCAGATACACATGCAAATTAAAAAGACTTATGAAGGACTAATTTGACTTTCAAAAATAGAATGAATGATGTTGGTGTCCATAGTTTTAGCATATATTTTCACTTCGAAATTATGCGTACAGAAAAACATGCAATGGCATGCTCACTTTAAAGTCTGTTCTAGTTTTCATCTTTGCTTTGTGCTGTTTGCTTAGTGTTCTGATAGAATGCTCTTATCTATGCATAAAATGTATAATTTACATGAATCTAATGTCTTTGATATACTGTTTGTTGATAAGGGATTGATAACGTTGACATTTTCATATATGAAATAATTTTTTATGATTTAATATATGAAAACCACTTTATTTTTTTACATCTGTCACGTTTGCCTTCAGTTGGGATTGGCATGCAATCCCTCGATAACCTGTATTATATTTATTCAACATCCAACTTGCTGCTTCACACTAGTGTAGGCGTGTGTTAATGTGATGTTTATTTACATGCTTTTGACTGTATGTAGGAAATTCTTTTGGATTTCTTGGAGTATTTCATCGTGGACTGGGAGAATATACAAATGATAAACGGTAAATTACAAGAGTTTGTCTGAAAATTTAGCAGGAGATAAATTGTGGCCTATGGTTAGCCACAAGTAGAAACTAGCCAAATTAATGTTTCACGGGGATGTACTTTTGATGTTACTTTAGTGGCAAATCAGCACACTACCAAGCATCTATATTTATTTTTACATTATTTACATTATTATATAACCTTTTTGTTGAGGACCCAGAGCTCTGTAATGCAGGGCTCCTAGTTTTTGGGTCCAATTTGCACAATCATTAGAGGCCTGAGCTTAAAACAAGGAACTTATTCACTCCAAGCATACAAATCTTCAGTCAAATTATATGTATCAGGAACTGACTGTTCATACGCTGGTAGGAATATGTGAATTGTACCCACATTACAGGAAATGTATTTGGAGAGTCAGGTATCTAACTCTTATTTTATTTTATTTTTTAAATAAAAACTTTACGCATCTCTAATTGCTGAACTCCTCACCCTGTATCTAAGGGAGGTGCTGAACTCCTCCACTTGGGGCAGCAATTTGGTCCTGACCCACAGTAAGCACTCTACCATTTTCCAGCTAAGACCTCAAATTTGATTCTCATTCTCACTCACATTCGTGTTGATTCTCATTCCCTCCACTTCACACTCGGATGCAAACCACTACAGTGAGAGCCAGAGGCCACCACCCGATAAACCACATCATCTGAAAAAAGCACAGATGAAATTCTGTACATAAAATTTATAAACAGAATCAAAGGGCAGCCCTGGTGGATGAAAACCACATTGTTCCTCCTGTATCTGAGGTTTGACTAAAGGGTCAACTCTCCTTTCCAGCACCCTCGCTATGGAGTGTGATCTCCCTGTAGTTGAAGCACAACCTCCAGTTGCACTTTTTAAAGATTGGACCCCGGTCTGCCAATCCAGAGGGACCGCCCCGTATCATCTCCACACCATGTTGCAGAGGTGTGTCAACCAAGACAGCCCACCAACATCCAGAGCCTTTAGGAACTCAGGACAAACATCCAAGGGACAAACCTGACATTATCAGTGAAGTAATAAACATACATTCTTAAAAGTCAAGGCAATATCTTCTCAAAGGACATATTTTACAACCAAACTAGTACTAAAAAAATCATCAAGTACAGAGAAAATATCACCATAAAATATTATTACTTTTCTTCCAATGTCAAAGCTCCTGAATATCACTTTTATATTAGCATAGTTCACCTGAGAAACCTTCAAGGAAGGAACTAACCATTTAAATGAGGTTTTTTATAATGTTAGAATACATGTTGCTCTATTTAACATGGCCAAAGTTTAAAATAATGAGGTCAGCATATGTGCAGGTAATTTTTATGATCCAAATGCTTAAGTGTCAGACAGCTTGAAAACAACCAGCCCATGAGTTTGTTTTTGGGAGGGTGTTTTTGTCCTTCTATTTGCTCTGTGGTGTCAAGGTGAAGGCAGATATTAATAAAATAACCACTCAGGGACTCAGCTCTGACTATATGCAGTTGACCCACTCACCTGCTGTTTGGGGGAAGGGGGGGGGGGTCTCCAGTCAGAAGAAAACTTGCTTAAAGCAGTGAACACCCAAACTGAGGATTAACTGAAGAGACCTAGTAAGTAAGGTTTATTTTAAAATGTGAATCGAGTTCTATTGTAATTGAATAATATAATCACATTGAGCTGGAAATGCCCATCAGTGATCATTAAATGAAGCCATCCTCCTATCTTTATCCGAGTTGCAGGGGGGCTGGGGCATAACCCTGAAGTGATAGATTTAAGAGGCAGGGTACATATATACATCGAAAGAAGGACAGGCGGCTGCTCGACTTGACTGAGATGGATGCCTTCCTCAAACCATGATCCGAAGCCGTCGAGATGAAATCACATGCAGTGTTGCGAGATTTAACATTGCTATATTATTGACTTACTTCACTCGAACATGATATGAACAACTTAATATACCCTCTCTGCATATCATGTAGTTTCTACACTATATAGTTACACTTAACTTTAAAGCATGAAGCGATTGTGTTGAATACACGCAAGATGCTTACAATGTGCCCATCCTCCTCTTAGTCACAAGTTCAGTATTAGAAATCATCATTAGCTCGCAGTAGATTAATTGGATGAGTAAAAGCCTGTGTATTATTATAAAATCTCTCAAAGGGTTATTACAGGTTACTCTATCCTTGAAAAGTAAAAGATCCAGAGCCTATTTTTCAGGCTACTAACTTTTAACACAGTTAGTTGCCAAGTGCACTGATTACAGTGGAGAACTGCTGCTAACGATGTGGCCGAGGTTTGTATTTCATCTGCAAGGCCACACAAGCAAGGACGCCGTCAGAGGGCGCAGGATCGGCATGGCAAGGACTACAAAGCAGTTGGAGCAGTATGACATAAAGCCCAGTTCACACCTCAGATTCTTGTCATTTTAATAACAATAACCAAGAGTATAATCTTTATACATGACGAGTATACATTCTTGTTTTTGTGTGTTACAGAGAAGAGACAGGGTGACATGTTTATTGTACACAAGCAGCCCGCGAAGGGGTTTCAGTGGATGACACAGATGAGGAGTGGGCAGAACGGGACAAACAAAACTTAAAAACTGAAGCAAGATGGGAGCCCAAATCCCATTTACAGAAATAAAATCCTCACGCAGGTTTTCTTCTATCCTCTCAGCTGAGAGTTTTCCTTCAGCTCTTCACTGCTAGGTGCTATTTAAAACATGCAATGTACAGCATTATTAAATCACATTTCATATGAATATGTATATTGAACAAAGAAAGACAGACATGCATATAACAATTATGACAATTTCTGACTTGTATTACTCAAAATAAACAACAAAGAAACAGTCACATCAAAGAGTAAATGTAGCTCATGAATCGAATATATTGGATTTAAATGTAGTGTTTTGTGAGTATACATGTGTGCAGGTGTTGTTTAGGACTTTTTAGTTGTTGTTTCCAACTTTGTGGAGCTTTCGCTGATGGTTGGTGGAGCCTGCAGAACAGAGGAAACAGATGTGCGTCATTCATTATGAGTTACCACGGTTATTTACGAACAAGCTGTGGTTCACTTACTTTTTTCCTGAAAGAATTCAGCAGTGCTTCACGGGTCTGTGAAAATCAGAATAAAAACATTTGATGAAAAGATTTCCAAGGATATTTTTGATGACTGTTGATAATAATTTCATTAAAATAATTGAAATGACACAGAATTAACCTGAGAACAACTACAACAATAATGACATTGATTCAGCTGTGGATTTTACATCATCCACTCCTGCCATTGGCTTCAAACTTTAAATATATTCAAATGTTATCACAGTGATACAGCAGCATCTAACTAAAACTAGGTAGGCCTCTTATCTCTAGAAGTAAATGACTTTACCATTCTGTCCCCCAGGCACGTGGTCAACAAAATAAACAAACCCTAGAAATGAAAAACAAGCATTTTTAAAAAAAAGTAATACTTTTAGCAGAACAGATATTGAGTCTGATCAGTTTAATAATTGTGACCATACCTGGAATGCATTGAGCACAACAAAAGCGTAGTTCACAGCTAAAGTCACAGCTCCAGCTGTGAGGTCCATAATAAATGTTGCAAATCCAAAAATCCATGGCAAACCAAAGATTGGAGTCAGAAGAATAACTGATCTCAGGACAGTTTTGGCGGCCTGTATTTCTTTCTCATGAGACTTTTCTCTGATCCTATGGTCCAAAAGCTTCATGATTACCACTATCATGGCAAACAAGTTGATGAAAACAATTATACCAACTGGGAGAATGAATGTATAGATGGTTCCTTTCAGAAGTCCAGAATAAACCAGCCAACATGTTTCCAAACAGAAATACGCGTCTTGAGCGCCGCCGTTGTTGGTGAGAAATGTGATGAAAACAATGAGAAAAGGACAAACGTAGCCCAGGACCAACGAGAACCTCAGATAGGTTTTCTTGCCCACTTTGTGAAACAGGAAAACTGCCTGATGAAGGAGCATGGTGCTCAGGCTCAACATCCAAAAGAACATGGCCAGGTAGCAGAAATGCTTCAGAAGAGCTGCAATTCTACACCAGATTTCTGAAATGATCTCTGGTTGAGAAGATGCCAGAAAACAGCAATCTGCCACCAGCAAACAAAGAGAAATGTTCACGTGGGCGGTGTGGCGCAAATGTAGAGTATTTGTCTTGACTACTTTGCTCCAGACGATCAGTTCTATCAGGAGGCTGATAACGAGTGACACCACTGATGCAGAAAGTCCAGCGTACGTTATCTCGGTCATGTAAGGGATTTCAATGGGATACCGAGACATCAGAATGGCAAATGAAGTCAGATGATTGCAAATGCACTCGTCAGGTTTAGAAGCGCCCCCCCATTTACATCCTTCATCTGTCCATTTGCTCTGGTTGTAGTTCCATGAGACACATTGCAGACTAACATGGCGACGCCTTGCTGTGAGCAATGGGAACTTTAGTGTAATCTCAAGGTTTTCTTTTCCCCGTTGAGTGGTTGTTGACACAACAATGCTGTTGATGTTAAATGCTTCTGTTGTATTGGGCAAATAGTCCTGCAGGTATTTGAATCCAGCTGTTTTTACAGTGCCATTTCCTGAGCTTCTAACAATGACTTCGGCATTGAACACCGTATTGGTGCATTTATCTTCGCTGCATGTGTCTATATGTATATTTTTTTGATCAGAATCATTACTTATGTTTGATATCGCAATTAAATCCTCAACTGACTGCAGATATTTCTCAGCCAGGGTTTTGTTACTTTCAGGATCCGGTTTGTTCCATGAGTTTTCAAGAGACCCATCCAACAGATTACTAGATGAGGCCAGGAAATTCTGAAAAGAACAACAAAGTTTTGAGGGTGGTATAACTACGATGCTTAAAATGAATCATAAAAGACTGAACTAGTCAAAGTTTAACACATGCAGCTTCTTATCTGCTTCCCTAGTTGGTCATTGATTGACCCTCGATTTCTTTGAGTAAACCACTGTCAACACTAATAACTTGAGGTGACTGTTGTTGTGATTTGGCGCTATATTAATATAATTGATTTGAATTGAATAGAACAATGGCTAAGGTGGTGACATGTGGCTTCCTGTGGCTTCTTCACAATAAAAGGGACAGGGTTATTCAGCACTTGAACTCTTTTAATATGAAGTAACAGCAGCAGGAAATTCTTGATGTGCATTAGCAATGAACTAATTGTAAATAGTAAAACTGTTAATGTATTCAAAAAAGTGAATAAATAGATTGGAAATTTGTTTCCTTATAACTCTTAAAGATTCCAACTTTACGTACAAGTATTTATACTTATTCCTTTTAATATTTGTTAAAGAATTTAAATAATAATAAAAATAAAGCTTCTTTGATACTTACTTTAGTTGTGGTTACACTGTCTACTACTTTGACTAGTCTGACTAGTTTGTCACTCATGGTGCTGAGTACATCAACTGATGCGTTCACATTAGCAAAAGTGTTAATACGCCCTGAATTTTGAGTGACATTGTTAAGGTTAGAAAATATTGTTTCTGCATTTTTATCTAATGCCCCAAGTCCAGTGTCAGAAATCTGTAACAAGAGCACATATGAATTAGTCAAGCCTAATTGTATCAGCTACAGTGAGTTTGACAAAAAGATGAACAACTTTCCATTTTTCTGTTGCGTAAAAATCTTGTTACAGTTGGAGAATTTGTTGCTATATTAAGTTTGAGATTATTAAGTTACTTTCCCATCATATGGAAACAATTTCTTAACATAAATTATGAAACTAAGCTTACTTACTTTTGCATTTTGCAGTACGTTGTAGAGGTCTGAGTTCACACATCCTGACACCTCATCTTCCCATTGCGCATTTGAGCTGAAAATATGAATTTTAATATTGAATATCTTAATATCTTAAGTGTCACAAATAAATGTTCACTTATGAACTGGTCAAATGATGTTCCCAGTCACAAATGCAAACAATCATTGTTGGTGGACTCTTGGAGTCATTTCAATACAAAAAAATAAATAAAAATAGTCAAACAAATAACTGATACATTATTACATAATAAATATGATCAGCAGTTCGATTCTTACTTGCATTTCCTTGTTCTTTGCCCAGCAGAGTTTGTGCATTTTAAGACTGAAGTGAAACCAGCTTTGGTGTCTCCCCATACACCTTGAGCCGCACAGTACAGTTCACGATCTGTTTTGGCGAAGAAACTTTCATACATTAACTAAGACAATATCAAAAGTTAATTTAGAGAATGGTGAGTTCAAATCAATTCCTGTTGCAGAAATTATATCCTATAATGTCTCATAAAAATTTGGTCACTCCAGAAACACTCTCTCATCTTTGAAGTAATCAATATAGCCTGCATTCATTCATGATTCTAAAACACTCTCCTATTTTTTATATAATAAGTATAAGAAGCAATTTAATACTTTACCCCATTTTATTTTACACTCTACATATCACTATTACTATATCTATTATTACAAACTACTACTGTCATGGTAAAAAGAAAGTGCACCCTCTTTCACTTGGTTTTATATATCACAACAATATAAAATAAATCCTCTGGACCTTAACAGATTCACAACTATTTAACTACAACCTCAGATACACAACATTTTTAATACATTTATATTCTGTGTCATTATTTATGTAAGAAAATTTAAGTTACATGCAGAAGCACAGTGTCCACCCTCATTAAGTACACCCCATGATTCAGTAGCTTGTAGAACAACCTTTATTGTGGACAAACCTCTCCACGTTGGTCCTGTCTTTTCAAAGGACAGTGTTCCAGAAGTCCTGTGGTTTGTTCAGATGCAACTTTGCAAACCTAAGCCATGCTGTCAATTTGTTTTTAAAGAGAAGAGTTGACTCCTGACAGCCCTTCCAAACAAGTAACACTCATTCTGCCTTTTTGTAATTATATTGTGTTTAACATTAACATTTAACATGCTAACTGCGTCTGAGATGTAGCTCTTGGTTTTTTATGTAATTTGTCTGCACAGTCTGACCTTGGGTTGCTAGGATGTGCACTCCTGAGAAGATTTACGGCTGTCTTGAACATCTTCCACTTGTGAGTAATATTTCAGATTGCTGAATGATGGACGTTCACTTGTTTGGTCTTAGAACCCCACCCAGGATGGTGAGTAACAGTTGTTCCTTTAAGATCATTGTTGGTGTCTTTCTTATGTGTTAACACACTACTGAATGCTCCAGATCAGCAAACTGATCTGCTTTTACAGAGGTGCTCAAACTTACTGACTTACTTCCAAACTTACTCATGGCAGGGTACGCCGGTGATTAGGAAGTAGACCCAAAAGCAGGACACGGAGGAGGACAAAACTGTGGTAAACTATAAGCGAGCTGTTTATTGTGGCTGATGAAAACCAGGAACATACAACAAGACATTATCAACAGTGGCAAGAACTAAAACTAAACCTAAACTGGGCGAGACTGGCAACTATGAATGAACTATGAAACTATGACAAAACTGTGATACCTGACCTGAACATGATAGTGAGCATGATAGAAACTGTGAGGAAAAACCAAGAGTTAAAACAATGAACATGCCCTGAACACAATCATGCAAAACACCAGAAACACTGACATGACATGGGGGAAGTATAACAGATGACCTGACGATGACTAAACGGAAACACACAGACTAAATACACTCAACGGGTGATCAGCAGTAGAAAAATATGAGGGAACAGCTGACTAGAATGAACATAATGACGCCACAGTGGAAGTAAAACTAAAACAATGAACAAAAGTACCCTTCAAAGTAAAACAGGAAACATATTAAGACGCAGACATGACATGAGCTAAACAACATGAAACACAAGACAGACAACGACGTGGACATGGTGGACTGACGTGGAGAATGAACACTGTAGAAACATACAGAGGGAAAAGGGATACTGGAGATGAGGCAAGGACATAAGTAAGCACCTGTGACAGTGACACTTAACACAGGGGTTAAAACACAAGGGGAACTTAATCAACAAAATAACTAACATGGCAACCTAAAATGAGCTTTGGACAAATAAATGACAGCCAAACATAAACAATGAATATCAAAATACCAAAAAACTCAAAACACTGAGCCATACGGCTACAAATATCACTTCTTTTTATTTCTATTTCTTTTAATTTAATTGTAATTAATTATGAATACATTTTTGGGCATTTAAAATGGCAAATCTTTTGACTGTCCTTATTAAGGTAATTAATTATTTATAAATATTTTAGTTGGTTTATCTTAAAATATCAGCAACTTCAGACAACTTTAGTGAAGTGGCACTTTTTGAATAAAACTAAATCAGATAAAAAAAAATTCATTTATTTCTGCCAAAGACAAGAACTTTGTTGTAAGATTTTTTTTTTAAGCTATGTGTTTAATTCTTATTACAAAATAACTTACCGCCAATGATGTTGAAGGGCACCGAAGCACTTTTATTTTGCTCTTTTCTGTTTTTAAATATACACGATGCTGTAGTTTGATTGTTGTTTACACCACAGTCGATAATTTTTTGAGCCGAATAAATTTGTGTTTTGTCAGCTGCAAGAATGATACATTCATGTCATGGATTTTCATAACAGTTCTTGCAAAATAACTATTTTGAAATAAAATTATTTGGCAAATAAGAAAAGAAAAGAAAAGAAAAGAAAAGGAAATATCCATACCCGAAGTTGCTGAATAATCTTTGAGGCCGTCACCATTCCATGAGACAATATAAGGTTCAGTGCTATTATTTATCTCACACTGGGCTGCTACTTGGAGAACATCAGTTTTAGTTTTGCAGCGTGGAAATGATGGCACAGTGAAAACAGCAATCTCTGGCAATAGAGCTACATCCAGTACATCACTGCCTTTGTGTAATATGTTGATTGTACTGTCATTGCCAAACTTTTTGGTTTGTTGGTAGAGACACAAGTATGTTCCTAGAAAAGAAAAACGTGGTTAAAGCTGGTACAAGTAGGAATTAGATTTAATCCAGATAGTGATACTGAGTTTTTCAGCTCATAGTGCCAAACTAGTTAACCATTTAAAGCCTGAAACATTCCCAGAAAAAAAGTGAATGAAATATTTATTTAACATTCTGACATAAAAAAAGAAAGAAAGAAATATCAAATTGCATATACAAGTTTTAATTTGTATCACAGTCGAGATGTAAAGAAAAATCTTTATTTCTTTATTTTTTAATTGCTTAAACATGTATTGTACAATTTATTTAGTTTGTTTCTGGGTTTACACTAATTATATAAAAGTCTCACATACATACAAACAAACATACCTTTCCAGAGTTCTGTCACTTTATTAAGCTGGATTTGACTCTCTGTTTTTGATAATGTTGTGACAGTTGAAACTGTTCCATTAGTTATGTCATATTGCCCATTGATGTTTGTTATACTCCACTGTGGTGTAGTTCCAAGGTCCTCCGTTGCTATGCAAGTGATGATTTTGTTAGTGTCCCCATAAGAGACCGGCATGTTGTCTGGCATTATTAAGCGGACAACACCTACAGAGAACAAACAAACGATAATCAGTTGCCATGGAAACCACATACCTCTAGATGGTATGGCATATGGAAATACTGCCACCTTGCGGCCAGTCATTGAAACTTGAAAACCTTTACAGTTCCATGAACACCATAGGTTGAATAGCACTGCAGCTGCAGATAAACCATCTGTTTTAGAGGAAGGTCCAGAGGAGGTTGGAGATAGTTACCATCACGGGCTCATCCGGCCAGGATGAGACTGAACAGTCAGTACTCACTTGCAGGTTTTTTGTTTTATTGAATAATGAGCAAAGGAAAGACACACATGGACTGCTATCTCTCAGCTGCCGCCCCATGAGGGAGTGAAGAAAGAGTGAGCTGTAGGTGAGTGCAGTCCTTATATAACGGGTGACAAGTGAGTGCAATTAATGGAAAGCGCCACACCCAATCAAAGGTGAGGAAAAGAAAAAAGGTGCATCCGGTGAAGTGAATGTGCTAAAAGAGCCTTTACAACACCACCTTTAGAGCACATTATTATAAACTAAAACAAGATGCATGAGGTTCAGAGAGATTTTTGTCTCTCACTCATATTTTCTTGATCTTTATCAGAGTAATATGACTGCATCCAAAGCATTGTTGACCTCAGGTTATCATTTTATAATAGAAACAAAGAAATAAAATTGGGATTTTAGCGGGCAGCAATTTGTCAACGATTGAAAGGTTATTTAGCTGAACTGTTCCTTTAAATAAGAGCGTTAATAACAATTTACACAGTGAAAAACGTATTTATAATATGCATAAAATTTCATGGTAGTCCCTCCAGTAGCTGTCGAGATATTTCAGTCTGATATGTTGGTGGAGAATGATACTCAAGGAGCGCTAAAATGATATCTAAAACACAATCTAACAGAATTTATATAAAATTTAAGAAAAAAAAAAAAACTTCCGTCCAGGTTGGAATTAACTGCGCCCTCCACAGGTAGTTTACATTACCTGCAGTCTCCATATCAAGCGAGGCTGACAGATTTCGGCTGATGGCTTCTGAAATGTTAATCAGAGTTTGTGAATTGACAGTGGAAGCGACGCTCATTGTAAAATCTATGAAGAGGCTTCCGAGCCTTCAATAAAAAACAAAGACAGATTTTAGTCACATATCTAAAATAAATTTAATAAAACATTTAATTTGTGATTGCACGAATATACCTGAATCCTATAATGTTTAAAAAGTCAAATCCCCTCAGAGTGCTGTACGCTGTTTTCATCTAAGAGGTAACAAAGGATGGACAAAAGAGTTAATAATAGTATTCTTTATTTATTATTGCGGTGATAAAGACATTATATATTTTTTAAATGACTGTTTATTACCTGTTTCATCAAGTCATCTCTGCAGTTTTTATAGTCCGTGGTTTCTGTGCCTTTCAGACACTTTTCATATTTGTTTGCCTGTGCAATTTTCAAAGATCCTGTAATGGTAACTGTGAGCAAGAAAATGTCAGTATATATATATATATATAT